>NC_056727.1:292868347-292975847 GCF_019279795.1 Protopterus annectens | reverse complement strand
TTGCTGTCCTTCATGCAGACAGGTGGCTACAGCAACTACACACATGCACATGGAAGGTAGGTCCACGGCTGTTGAATGCTAACAGTACATAAGGTGTGATATCAATGTTGACTGACTTACCATTCCCTCTGTACTGGTTACCCATGACAGCTATCATATCATACAACAGTCCATGTGTCATGTATGTCATCACACATGTCCATCAATTGCAATGCCTACAAACATGGCTAAATGACAGGAATGTAGGACCTACACACATGCACATGTGGTGGTGTGCATTCAGCTACCAAAGCTGATGTTTGCAGGTAACATGTGTCTTACTACAACATGCAGTTGCAATGCAGCCCCATCATTGCCAACTGTATATGGTGATATACTGACAGTATGGTAAGATGTACATCAGGTATGGACGAATGTGTGGACAACTAAGTGGTAGGCCATCTTTGCAGATGGATGTTTGCTGAAGACAGCTCACAGGTGTGTCACAAGCTGTCCTACCATAACATGTGGAAACACTAACAAATAAAACTTCACAAACCAAGAAAAAGAAAAAAACGGAGGCTACAAATCACGCCAGCCAAAGGATTCAAAATACTTTACTATGCTTAGTTAGTGCTTTCATGCAAAACGTTGCTTGCACTTCTTCAGACAAAGCAGAATTAAAACACATTGTATTTTATGTTTTACAAGTGCTTAAACCAAGCCCCAAAATCAATTAAATAATTAACTTGTGCTTAGTAAGACCAACCATTTAACAACAGTAAATAGTTAGCTTAAAGCCACACACATAAAAATATATATATACGTATGTATTAAATACTATTTTAACTAAACCAACTACCCAAGGTTTGCTTTTAAAATATAACATAATTTCATTATATATAAATGTACTAAAAGATCAACAAACATTACATTTTTAAGTATACATGTATACACAGTATTAAAAATAACAACATTAAACACTTAATCAATCGAATGTTTCCCAAGTTCAAAAATGCATGCGTAAAAAACTATATGCATATAAAAACCAACTATCTCTCCAGAGCTTTGATGTTAAGCAAACATTTAATGGAACACGTATCATTGATACCTGGATAAGAGTAGGCATTGGTTTTCAGTTGCCAAAGGAGTTCACGTTCTTGCAACCTTAAATACCATGGACCCCCCCCTAGGGTTCTTATCCACTTTTTCCACAATATTAAACAGAAAACTATGAGAATTGTTGTCAATAATATGCTTAGCCAAGGCATTAGATGGATTTTGCCTTGATATAGCATATAAGTGCTCATAGATTCTATTTTTTAATAGTCTTTCAGTTTTACCAAAATAGTAAACTGAACATTCTTTGCACTTAGCAAGATACACCACCCCCTGGCTCTCACAATTAAATTTACCATTAATGTGGTATTTTGTACCTCTAATTGTAAAGTTGGAGCCTGTTTGTATAAACTTACAATATTTACATCTCCCACACTTAAACATACCTTTGTTTACTCTATAGGGTTTAAGAGAAAACTCAACTAGGTTTTTAGTGGAAGGGCCCTTTTTATACACTACCCTTAATTCTGGGCCTAGTAACAATTGTAACTTCCTATCCTGCATGATGAATTCCCAGTTACTTTGTAAGACTTGGGGCTTGGTTTAAGCACTTGTAAAACATAAAATACAATGTGTTTTAATTCTGCTTTGTCTGAAGAAGTGCAAGCAACGTTTTGCATGAAAGCGCTAACTAAGCATAGTAAAGTATTTTGAATCCTTTGGCTGATGTGGAAACACTAAGCTATGTTTCTGTTAATTGAAGAGGAAGACATACAACCTACACAGTGGTCAGGGTGTCACTGACTGTAAATCACTTGACACCTGTAACACTTAATGCCTCCCGTCTGCATATATCAGCACAATTGCCAAAGGTAGCGTTGGTACACATTGCAATGTGGGCAATACTGCTGCATGTCTGTCATACGTATCATAAGATAGCAGGTGTTTGATTCACAGTACTGCCATGTGTGTTTGCTTGTGTGTCCATATATGGCACGTATGGTGGGAAATACATCCCAATTGTTACTCACACTCCTGTACACTGTTGTAGAGATCTGTACATACTGCAGTGTAGAAAGCAAGACATAGGGAGGGGTGAGAGATATCTGTATGTACATGACATAGGTGCATTCAATTGTGGACTCCACAGTGTGTGTGTGTGTGTATGTATGTATGTATGCATGGCTGTCTGGTCCATGGAGTGAGGATGTATGTTACTCTAGTGAACAGATAGGACCCCTAACCCCTCCAGGTGATGCAATCTACTACCCTGTTGATGCCGTTGATCTTAGGCATTACTGACTACCTGTACATGTGTATTCTCTGTGTCATGTCATGTGTGTGCACAGTACTGTAATGGTGATTACCACATAGGCAGGGGTCCTCACCTCAACACTATCAAGAGTGTGTGTGTGTGTGTGTGTGTGTGTGTGTGTGTGTGTGTGTGTGTGTGTGTGTGTGTGTGTGTGTGTGTGTGTGTGTGTTACAGTGTCGTTAACCCCGTCAGTGTGGGAGTGTTACTGTGTGTCTGAATACTTGTGTGCGAATACCTGTGTGTGTGTGTGTGTGTGTGTGTGTGTGTGTGTGTGTGTGTGTGTGTGTGTGTGTGCGTGTAGTTGTGTGTTCTCATCCTGTAATGTGAATGTGTATTACTGCTACACAGTGAGGCCTCAAGCTATCAACTATCCTCTACCCTTGTCATCAGCTAGACCGCTATGTAAACTCCCCACCCCATGTAACTGTACCTGTGATGTCACCCAGTATGGATGTCTCTAGCCACTCTAGCTTAGAACACAGCTCCCATGCTCCTGGATCAGTAGATGTGTAGACCTATTTGGAATGTCAGCCTTTCTAACAGTGAGGTTGAAGCTACGAATAGCATGCTGGTATTGCCATACATACCTGTGAGTAGTCCATATTTACACATGGGAAACTGGAAACACTGGCACTCAACGCCACATGCAATTAGACCTGAAGGAGGGAAGCAGGACATCATTACCAACATGCTGTTACTGTTGTTACCAAGACATATACTATGAACAGAAAGCAATGCATTCTAAACCTGTACTACATGGTATCTCTGCTGTGTGTCAACAGTACACAACAATTGTAATCTACACTTATCTCCCTATTCTGGTCACCCTGTGCATCAGACCATATGAGCATGTCTCTGCACCGATGGTGTGGATGACAGGGATGCGGCACAGACATCCTCATATGCACAGGGTGATAATGTTTGCCAGGGGCCTAGGCTGCACCAGTGGATGACATCGTGTGTGTGGGTTAGGGCCTGTGATCTAATTGGCCATGTGTGGTTGTTATGCATGTGAGTGTTGTGGTGTACTACAGATCTTTCTGGTGTGTGCGTGTATGTGTGCACACAGTTCTGCCATGTGTCTGGCCTACACAGGTGTATTATTGACCGCTCCAGACTATATAGGCCAGGTTTTACAGCTCACGGTGTCCAGCCACGGCCACGTGACCTGTGGCTGCCAGGGGTTGCACGAGCACTACCAGGCAGAGGTGCAGATTGGGTACTGTCCGATGACACATGTCCACTGGAACCATGTCCCCGTTGGGACCATCCAAGGCCACGTGCACGTAGCCTGCTCTGTCGTAGTGTGGACAGTGCAGCACCAGCTGCAATGCTGCTGCTACCGCCACTATGGCAGCGGGCATGTGAGGTAGCTCGTTCATGCAGACCTGCACCAGGTGACATAGCTGGCCTACGTCCACGTGCCCTATGCCTCTCTCCTACCAGATGTTCCAGCACAGACAGCTCACGCTCGTGGATTGTCATGCCACGGTCAAGGATTCCAACCATGTCACCCAATCATCTGTCCAAAACCTCAGCAATCTGTTGTTGAGCATTTGCCAATGCCTGGAAGTTATCATTTAAATAATGGATAGCAGCTCTCTGAAGCATCTGCCCTTCTCTGTTCTGCCACAGAGGCACGTGCCTGTGCTGCAATTACAGCCTGAAACATGCGTCTGGTGACACCAGCAGCTGTGCTCTATCCTGCAGGGGCATGTCGGCCAGAGGTCCTCCTATGAGCAGCACTGGCCACATGCCTGTGTGGCCCATCTCCAGTCATTTGCCTGACACCATGGTGTGAATACACACCTTCTGTAGCCACCACACTTTCCTGTTCCAATCTACCACATGCTAACTGTCCTTCCTCTATGGCCACTGGTGATGGAGTATGTGTTGGCATGAGATCTGTGTGTGGGGATGAGGGGGATATAGCTGGAATAGCAACCAATGGCACAGATTCAGCCCCTGATAACCCTGCCTGTGCCTCAAGCATATGTTCATCATCATTGCTAGAGTCTGTGGGGACACTAACATCAGATGGACCGCAGGAGGGTAACACACCTACATCACCTGTGAAGGCAAAGACTCTACATTACAATACAGACACACACACACACACACAGACACACACACACACACACACACACACACACACACACACACACACACACACACACACACACACACACACACACACACACACACACACACACACACACACACACACACACACACACACACACACACACACACACACACACACACCATGCATGTGATTTGACAGAAGACATGCAACATGCATGTGATACAGCAGATGGCATGCAGTTCAGACAATAGTAGAGTTAGTTATCATACTTCCCTGGGTTGCACACAACAGCAAGCATGTGTCATAGCAGAAGCCATGCATTTCACACAATCATGGTAGTAAGCATGCATCCCTGAGTTACACCATGTGGACCAGCACAGGTTAACAGTACACATGGCTGATGTGTGGCATATGACCTTGACATTAACATGTAATATGACATGTAATCTGCTGATGTGTGCATTGACATGCATACATGTTTAACACAATGGTGTCCTGTCACATATACAGTGGGGTAATGGTGTCACATTGCAGTGTTGTCTGTCCACCCTACAGATAAAATGCACATTTAGCAGATGTGCATGACCATTGAAGGGTATTATGAGGTGTCTATATTGCTATACAGTGTGACGTACAGACACAATGCCATTGCATGGAATCATGAGGTGTTTCTATTGCTATACAGTGTGAATTACAGACGCAGTGCATAGCCATGACTGTGTGCATACACAATACATATATACTGTGGATTATGACCCACATCACTGAGGTGTATACACACTAAACCATGATGTGGAATGTGTGACACAGGTCACCGAAGGACATACGGATGACACCCCTGCACATCTGCAAACATATTTTAGCTGCCTGGCAACCATGTCCACACATGGCAGACTTGTGAATACACCATGTCCCACATGATATTTGTGTACCACACACACACAAGGTGCACGGCTGACAGTGATGTCCAACAGCAGCAAGGGAAATTTACTGTATCTGTGGCCTGATGTGGTTGTCTGTGTATGTATGTGGATGCGGTACAGGTGACTACTGTCATGCTGTGACAGTCATGATGTTCAACACATCTTATGTCGTCAAATTAAGTTATGCCTCCACAAGCTGTGCACAGGCTTGTAGGATGTCCAGTGTTCCACATCTGCAATATAACCATTCAACAAAGGCTATAGTTGGACCATGTGTAGCCAATATACAACAGGGTGTACACACAAACACATCACATCTACTGTGTGTTGCTACATGTCTCTGGCCATCCTCCATGGCCATGTGTGAACATGTGTTGGCCAAACGGTTGTGATGGCCATCTATCTCACATGTCTGTGTTCTCCCATATGACATACACCCATAGATGTCATATATTCCACTGTCCGTAGGGTTATGCAGACAAAGGGTTGTATGTTTAGTATGTGGGGTATGTTTTATGGCATAGTGAGACAATGTTGCAGCTGGCCCACTACATGTCATGAGCATGTCAGATGGCACATCACAATGTGTGCACTCATAACAGGGGCATAATCCACAATGGTGAATCCTGTGGGCTGCCCATACTCCAGTTCACTGTGTAGTACTGTTTGTGTACCCCACATGTGTAGTTCTGATGTGTAGTACATGTTCCTGCATTGAATACACCTCTACCGTTGTATGCACAGCTGTCCACATATCTAGCAATGACAGTTTCTGTGGTTTCATGTCAGTGTTTCACTTAGTTGTAAGTATTGCACATGGGTAGCCAGTGTGATGGATTGCAGATACAACCTGTATATTGTGACTGGACCATACATTATGTGTACATGTGTTAACTGGCCACATGGCAAATAGATCTGTGCATTAACATGCCTGATACGTATAACTGCCTCACCTGCAACAGCCTGCTGTCTCAGTGGAACACCAGAGGTACCTATATAGGGGTGACACAGCAGTATGATCATTATCCATGCCTGTATGACAGCTACAGGGTGCAATGTGCATGTTAACACATTCGCCAGTACAATAGGATATACTATGGAGTATGCACATGTGTGCATACACAGAGTAGCATAATATTGTATGTGGCATGTGTGTATACATGCCTTGCATATGATGTTACATTATATATTGTACAGTGACACATGCAACTATATGGGATATAATAGTTATATGTGCAGTAGTGACTTACCAGGCAACTGCAGGCTCGGTGGTTGAGAGACACCCACCTCCACGATGTCAGCTAAGGTTTGTGGATGCTGTTCTGACGGTGTCCCCAGGTTGGCCAGTAGCTCCTCGGTACATGTGAGTGGGGGCTGAGTTGGTGGCACACCACCTGTTGCACCTTGTTCCCTGGCGATTGCATTTGCATGCTGTTTCGCACGTCTGATCAGGTCCATGCAGTGTCTGCGCACTTGCTGGTATGTGCGGTTATTGCCACTCACATCATTAACCCTCCTGCAAAGTTCCTGCCACAGGTCATCCCACTTCTGTGCATCCTGTGGCACATGGCTAAACAGGACATCATAGTTGTCTTGGAGGTAAGGTATAAGGACCTCACCCTCCAAGCGGGTATAGGCTGGGAGCCTTGCTCGCGGCATATCTGGAAGACATAATGATGGAGACAGGTCACAGTATCTCAGAGATGCACAGAGATACAGCTGCACATACATGTGTATCACATTTATTACATATAAACAGTTGTCTTTGCAAATCTTCATGACACTGACACCACTGACATGTTTGTGCCACACACATGTGACACCCAATGGGGATTGGATATTATCACCATATATGTGTGGCACCTGATTACATTGCTCATATTCCATGTGGATGCTGTCTTGATGTGGGCATGTCTGTTTACCTATCAGCACATGCTTAGATGTGTCCACATTAATGCTGTCGACCTTGATGCTGTGTATATGTCACATATAAACACATACACTGCCTTAATGAACATGACATGTGACAATGCAGACATGCACATGGAAGCCTTTACATGCATGTGTTTTGCCATATACATCTACATGGCACTGTACGGCAGTTCATCATCCTGCCACATATCGTCTGTGTTGCACATGTGATACACATGGGACACTGGCTAGCCTGATGGTATTTGCAGGGATGGTTATCAACTATTGCATGTACGGCCAAGGTCATCTAGTAGTCTGTATGCCCTGGGCCATGTATGAGCCTAGGATGTAAGTTTACCTAGCTGTAGCCGACAGCCATGTTTCTGGCACCAGGTGAAGAAGTGCCACATAACTGATCCACGTGGTTAATGATACAGCTACCATGCGGTCATCACACCATGTCTGAGAGAGGTGAAATGTGAAGCTTTGCTGGACAGGGTTGCATAGTATGGAAGGAGTATGTAATGTGTATGGCACAAGGATCTGTCCAGCATGTGGCGATCCTTGTACTAGGAAAGTGGATGTCCATGACGTATGTATTTCAGATCAGGATATGTATGTGTAGCATGGCCAACATCACAGTATTGGACTTGTCTTTATGCAGGGTAGGCATCATGCTACATAGTGGAGATGAGGATTGTGAAGGTTGGTGTCACCCATCCAAACATGGCCAATACCCCTTAAAGGTGATATATGATCTGATATTGGTCCCTTGAATGATGATTATGGCTGTACAATGATCTCCATGTTCATGGATGGCACCCTGTCATGACTAAGCTTGCCTCTTATGACTACCTAATAGGTTTGGTGATGTCACTAGCTCAGGGAGGTAAACTGCACAGCAGCATCCCTTACACACAGTGTCCATTATGTTGACTGCTGCCTAAGTGATAGTTCATGGGTACAGGGTTATTAACCTAGTGGTGACAATGCAATATGCAGCTGTCAGATTGTGCACATATGTCACACACCTCACCCACAAAACCCCTTCTGTATGTTGTCCACAACACTGAGTCAGCTATTGCTCCTAGGTCATAGCTATTCACAAACTTACATAGGCAGATGCCTCCCATTTGTCTGTGTGGTATGGGCTAGAATGAGGGGGAGTACAATGAATTAACCCTGTTTTACTGTAGCTGCCACTGGTGTGATATGCACATATTACTCAGACACCTTTTGTAGTGCTGGTTCTGTCAACAGTCCACTGGCAGAACACTCCTGTGACATACAAAGGTACATCTAGTATACTGAGTATAGGTGGAACACAGCATGGGTGATGATATCCTATGACCTGTCACAGGGATGATATGCAGTGTGAAATCATCCGTACTGTCATCTACATCTGTACTGCTAACAACATATACATTGACTAAGGTTCATGGACTTTCAGACCAGACTCAACAGGGTAGTAGTGCAGTGCCTCCCATTATGAGTGGTGTCTCCACTTTGTGGGTTGTGATAACTGTTGGTGGGCACCATTCAGTGTTTTCACAGACTGACATGAAGCTATGTTTTACATGATGTGTATGTGTAGAGCAAACTGTTTTGCCACATGTGTATGATACAACCAAGGATGTGGACAGGTCCCATGCAGCCTGAGTGCACCTTGTACCATCATAGTTATGGTCACAGGGGTTCTGTAGTGTTCATGGATATGTGATTGTGTACCTGTTGGGGGGCAGTGTGTTTATGTTATCCAACACCCTATCTGTATTGCTTATTCATGCTCAGCACTTGTTCAGAACATGTAACCACATCATGAGCTACTAATTACTATAGCACTCAGTCCTCCTCATTACCTAAAAATAAACACTGTTTGTACTTGCATTACCCACTTGCTTAGAGTAAAACAGCTCTTGTACACACTTTCCTCACATATCTAGTGGGAAATAGTTAAATATTCAGGCATGTCCAAGTGTCAATTCCCAGTGTTATCGCCTGTCGATATGATGAATATGGGCATCATGAGGCAATATAGAAATTGTCTTGTGTACACAGTCAATACTCCCCTCTGAAAATACAACACTACAACCTGTGGGAGATGCACATATCTAGCCAAGCTGGAGGTAAAGCTCTCTCCAACTCAGACTGAACCTGACAATCATGTTGGGATGTTAAACGTTTGCACCACACCACACTCATCACATAGTCTCACTAGATCTCCAAAACCACAGGCCACACATAGTAAGACTACAACATTTGCGGAGCCTCTCAATACTACTCTCTCTCTAGGCAACTGAGAACTCCAAAGCAGAAATGCAGGCAGCCTCCATCCCCAACACAACACCAATTACTTATAGCCCACAGACTCAGTGTGCCCATCAACCACAGCCAATAGGGCGATATAACGTACCCAACACACTAGTCATAGGTGACTCTATAGGCGGTCACACTGATGTCCCACTCAGCAGGCTACACAAGGTGATAGTTACTGTCAGCTGTAACAGGATCCGCAACATAACCTATGCACTCAGGTCACTCCTCAACAGGTACAATATGACTGCGTCATTCTCCATGTTAGTGTGAATGCCCTGAGATGTACCTTCCTGGACTACATGTAAAGAGACATGGAATAGCTCTCCGATCTTGTAGCTCAGGCAGGTATTGCCCTAGCCCTGAGTAGCATTTGACCATCATCCAGACCAATAATGCAGTACAAGGACAAAATTATTTACTTTAACAATTGGCTATGCTTCTGGTGTCATTCCAGGGGTATCCAGTATCTGTCTGCTTTGAATGACATGGTCGACAGAACACGATGCTTTGGCACAGATGGCCTGCACCTGTCGGCCCTGGGATTATGGATAATGGCTAAGGCTCTTGCTGCTCCTATAGTGCCTGTTTTAGGCACGGTTCAAAAAACATATTCACCACCATAACAGGAACAGGCAAGCAAAACCTGAGAGTAATGCTACTTCAATGCTTGACGTCTTCATCTCAAATGCACTCACCCGAGGCACTCCTTGTAATGGACCACTTCAATATTTGTGCAGGGACCTGCTTCTAGGCTCCTGAGAGCAACACTGCACTACCAGGCTATTACTTATACCACACCATTCAGTCATGTAACCAGGACCGGAACACCCACGGCAGAGGTGTGTCCATATATCCCAAGGATATCCACACCTCCAAGCTGGTTGCTTAGCACAATGCATCAGAGGTAATCCAAGTGCAACTAACTCTGGCCATAACTACTATACAAATTGTAGCTTGCTAAAGATCCCACACCATACCCCATGGTTAACGGTCCTCACTTCTTGGTGTACTGGAAAGTAGGGTTCAAACAGACACTACTGATGTGCGACTGACACTACCCCACCATTAACTGGGATACCTACTCATGTACTGACACATTAGGCCAAAGCTTTTTGGGATTCATAACCTTCAATTGCCTGGATTAACCTATCCACACCACCACCAGGGCCAACAATATCCTAGACCTGGTCATTGCCAACATGTGTGACTGGTGTTCCACACCTGGGGTTATCTCCTCGTTGGTCAGATCCGAATGTATGCTAATCACCCTTGTTATCCACATCCCGGCACCACACCCTTTATGGAAAACACAGTACAATATTTCTACAAAGCCAACTTCAGGCTTCTTATGACAGCAGTAGTAAACATCATGACACCCGTGCAGATGGACAATACAGTTACAACCGCTGAATCATACACAACTGCACTTAATTAGCACTTACGCAACTGCATGGATCATGCTATCCCAAACAGAGCCATGATGGTACCCACCAGAAAACGGACACCACATTGGTGGTCCACTGCCATGGACCTAATGTACTACAGAAGGAGGAGACTGTTGCAAAGTAGAGTACAATACCATGAGTGGAGGAGCTCCCTGGTCAGCCTCAGTAAGAATCTGAGATCCCTTATCACATCCTCCAAAGCTAGCTACGTAAACATTACTACAACTAATTCCAAGGACTACCACAAAGCTTTCTAGAGGTATATCACTACTCTCGATGGCGATACCCACATCTGCTCTGACATACAGTAGTAAGGCATGAACATTACAGAACCGACTGATATTGGCAACATTCTGGCAGATAGGTTCAGTGCTAATTTTACACCCCTTTCACACCCTAAAGGGCCCATATCTATACAGGAATGATGCAGAGTCCCTGCAATCACAACTACGCAGTTCAAAGCTGTAATCTCTAAAGCCAGGAACACAGCATCCATGTGACCATACAACATCCCAGGCTGCGATTTCCATGAACTTCAGAACAAAATGGCTCCCCACTTGGGCACCATATTCACTATTAGCCATGCATCAGGCATTGTGGCCCCTGAATGGCACACAGCAACAGTTATCACACTCCACAAAGGTGGCACCACAATGGACCAGGGGAACTATTGCCCTATAAGCCTGACTAGACTGTTCTGCAAGGCTATGGAGCACATCATCATCATGGATCTCATTTACAGAGACATTAGTGGCCTCCAAACCTTTGATCCCACCCAGTTTGGATTTGTTAGGGCCAGACTATGCCTCCTAAACCTGGCGGAGTCCTTCTAGACAGTTACCAAGGCAGTAGATGAGGGTAAGGAGGTCCACATAGCCTACCTTGACGTCTCAATGTCTTTCAACACCATTCCCCATTCTGGTATTGTCAACATACACATCCACCTGCACATTAACCCCTACGTCATGAGATGTTATGCAAAGTGGCTCACGGACAGAACCCACACAGCAAGGGTAGCATACCCTAGTTCCTACTGTAAATCAGTTACAATTGGTGTCCCCCAGTCCTCGGTCATAAGGCCCCTCATGTTCGGTATATGCTTCTCTGAGGTACAGGCTAGCACAGGATGACTTACCCTGAATAGGTTTGCAGACAACTGCAAACTAGGGGCCATGATTGATTCCCCAGCTGATACAGACACCCTCCATAAGGGTGTCACTGGGATGGATACCTGGTGTCAATAACATGGCCTCAAGCTGCATGCCACAAGGTGCATAGACATCCCCTTTGGATTACACCAATCACCCGCAGAGTATCACATAGGTGGTAGTCCCCTACATACATAAGATGTAATAAGGGATCTTAGAACCTAAGTAGATAAACCCAGCATGAGTATAAGGAGATGAGATGCATGGCAAAGACAGATGTGGCAAAGGCTAAGGATAAGGCATATGAAGAGTTGTATGAGAGATTGGACACTAAAGAGGGAGAAAAGGACCTGTACCGATTGGCTAGACAGAGGGACAGAGCTGGGAAAGATGTGCAGCAGGTAAGGGTGATACAGGATAGTGAGGGGGAACATACTCACAAGTGAGGAGAGTGTGTTGAGTAGATGGAAAGAGTACTTTGAAGGGCTGATGAATGAAGAGAATGAGAGAGAAAGAAGGTTGGATGATGTGGGGATAGTGAATCAGGAAGTGAAACAGATTAGCAAGGAGGAAGTAAGGTCAGCTATGAAGAGGATGAAGAATGGAAAGGCTGTTGGCCCAGATGACATACCAGTGGAAGCATGGAGGGGCTTAGGTGAAATGGCAGTGGAATTTGTAACCAGATTGTTTAATGAAATTTTGGAAAGTCAGAGGATGCCTGAGGAGTGGAGAAAAAGTGTTTTGGTACCTATCTTTAAGAATAAGGGTGATGTGCAGAGCTGCAGCAACTACAGAGGGATAAAAGTGATCAGTCACAGCTTGAAGTTATGGGAAAGAGTAGTGGAAGCTAGGTTAATAAGGGAGGTGATAATTAGTGATCAGCAGTATGGTTTCATGCCAGGAAAGAGCACTATAGATGCAATATTTGCTCTGAGAGTGTTATTGGAGAAATACAGAGAAGGTCAGATGGATTTGCATTGTGTCTTTGTGGACTTAGAGAAAGCATATGACAGGGTGCCTAGAGAGGAGTTGTGGTATTGTATGAGGAAGTCGGAAGTAGCAGAGATGTATGTAAGAGTGATACAGGATATGTACGAGGGTAGTGTGACATTGGTGAGGACTGCGGTGGGAGTGACAGATACGTTTAAGGTGGAGGTGGGATTGCATCAAGGATCAGCTCTGAGCCCTTTCTTATTTGCAGTAGTGATAGACAGGTTGACAGATGAGATCAGACAGGAGATCCCGTGGACTATGATGTTTGCAGATGACATTGTGATATGTAGTGAGAGTAGGGATCAGGTTGAGGAGACCCTGGAGAGGTGGAGATATGCTTTAGGGAGGAGAGGAATGAAGGTCAGCAGGGCTAAAACAGAATATATGTGTGTAAATGTGAGGGAGGATAGAGGAATGGTGAGGATGCAGGGAGTAGAGTTGGTAAAGGTGGATGAGTTTAAGTACTTGGGATCAACAGTTCAGAGTAATGGTGTGTGTGGAAGAGAGGTGAAGAAGAGTGTACAGGCAGGGTGGAATGGGTGGAGAAGAGTGTCAGGAGTGATTTGTGACAGATGGGTACCAGTAAGAGTGAAAGGGAAGGTCTACAAGAGGGTAGTGAGACCAGCTATGTTATATGGGTTGGAGACGGTGGCATTCACAAAAAGGCAGGAGTCAGAGCTGGATGTGGCAGAGTTAAAGATGTTAAGACTTGCACTGTTTGTGACTAGGATGGACAGGATTAGGAATCAGTATATTAGAGGGCCAGCTCAGGTTGGACAGTTTGGAGACAAAGCAAGAGAGGCGAGATTGCATTGGTTTGGACATGTGCTGAGGAGGGATGCTGGGTATATTGAGAAAAGGATGCTAAGGATGGAGCTGCCAGGTAAGAAGAAAAGAGGAAGTCCTAAGATAAGGTTTATGGATGTGGTGAGAGAGGACATGCAGGCGGTTGGTGTGAAAGAGCATGATGCAGAGGACAGGAAGAAATGGAAACAGAAGATCTGCTGTGGCAACCCCTAATGGGAACAGCCGAAAGAAGAGGAAGAACCCAAATAGATAGCATTCACTCCTTTGATAACCATATTGCCAAGGTGGAGTGGATATCCTTCTACGTGGCCACCCTAATCTCTAATGGGTTTGTAGCCAGAAGAAAGGCAGCCATTGTGCATCTCATGACTTATGAAACACATTAAAGGGTACAACACCCCATTTGGGATGTACCTTATGAGACAACAGCAACGGCTTTAAATACCACAACATTAGCACACCAAGAGGAATGCTGACCTCTGAAGGATGACGTATGCAGCCCAACTACAGAAACCCCAACTGTACTCATTTGTATACTGCATACTCAGAAGTGATCCCTGCTGAACATACAAGGCCCATGTCCAAAACAATATTGATGGATATGCTCCACATAAGCAAAAGCCACTGACAGCCACATGCTCTGGGATATGTACCTAAATGCAATGATGACTAGGACATGCTGGAGGGATACATTCCGGACACTCACCATGCTTTGGAACATGATTCCTATGTACATCAGGCAGGGACCCTCACTAGCACTCTTCAAGAGATACCTTGATGGGTGGATGGGAGACAGACATGTACACCAGGGATCACTGCAGTGGCTCTGCTGTACAGAGGCACAGGAAATTAATGGCTCTGCTGTTCACAGGCACAGGACATTAACCTAGGGAGGTGCCGCAAGTGAAAACACTGCAGCTATGCTTATGAATGCCTTGCCCAGACAGCATAGTACCTAACTATGAACCTATGAAGCTCTTACATGTTCTTTGTGCATGGATAATTGACTTGCTCTTCCATTTAAATTAGCTATCATGCTGATACACTTTCTGGTGACTACAAGTCATATGTATCCTGTTATTGTGTATTGTACATGCCAATAGACATACCAGATGGTTGCATAACATAACAGTAATGCTATGTAAAATCTTAGACATATCTACCTACAATACTGTACATTTCACATTTTTTGCCACAGTGTCCCACAATGCAAATCATAATTGCACAGCAGGACTACCTCAGACATGTTATTCTCAGTTATATGCCCATACATATGCCTACTGTTACAGTATATCAACATATACTATCCCTTTTTATGGCACGTACTTGTTGGACAAACCCTGCCACTGATAGCAGCTGGAGTGGAATTGTTGTGTTTAAAGTCTTTATATAGCATCCCTTGTGGTGTATGAAATGTTTATCTTGTGGCCCACAGCAGTACACACAATTTCTATGAGTGCTACTATGCTCAACAATACATCACTACATAATACCTTTTCCCACTATATGCAATGCGTACACTTTAATTAATACAGAACAGGTGTTACATACACTAACATACTGAGTATTCTACATACCTTATTAGTATCCCAAGTTGATGATAATATAAGTCCTATTCGTTTTCTGTTGTAACGTTTTTCTCGTATGTACATACAGTTTGAATGTATGACAAGCCATCCCTTTATACTTAGATATCAGTAACATGTGGTATCCTGCCACCAATTGGTGTTCTAGAGTACATGATTACATGCACATCAGCTGTGCAGCTACTCCATTAGCCAATGACATGGCAACAGTGGGGTATAACCGAATACTCCACTTGGACGTTGTCCTTTTGCCCTACCTTCGAGGAAGACAGCCTGGAAGTGTTGTTTGTGATGAATTACAACAGCTATATGGAGACACACACAGATATATTAACTTCATAGCCCCCGTGGATTGTGTGTAATGGCTAGAGGATGTAGTTCGACATGTCTAGCTGTTATATCAGCCATTTGATACGGGATTATTGCAACCAAACCCTGTAACATCGGCATCTGTTCCATTGTACAACAGCAACGATTTCACATAGAGCCATTATAGTGTGTCTCTCACAAGGTATGTTAAGGCTTCTGCAGATATATAGTGAGTGGATATTTGTGATGTTATTACAGTCTGTATTGCAATTGTTTCTGGTGTGGGGGAGATGTTGGTGGGTGTACATAGCAGATGCAGGTGTGTAGGAACTGCATTTATACATATTCGATATGTGTGTGAGGGCTCCTTCCCTATTTGAAGACCAATCCTTTAGTAGACTAATACTATGATTATTGCAGGCTTATTCATTAAGCCATTGTTAATTGGTTCCTGTATAGCATGCAGGTGATGTTGGTCCTTCAATCCCTTCAGAAATACATCGGTATGTAATGAAATGTTGCTACATGAAAGCTGTCTCGTGTATTTCTGTCACAGATATTTGCACTCATTGGAGTTGTGTTGGTGACTGAACCTCTTTGGCTTGGGTTGTCACCTTTTCAAATGGCCATAGTGGGACATTTGTAGGACACACATTGGATTTTAGAGGCCGACACATACCCACGGTCAGTACAAAGTATAGAACTTTACATATATGCCTATATAAAAGCTTATATTCTTGTAGCGGTTTACTTGCTTATCCTGTTTCTTGTTATATGTAGGTATACAGATGACTATTTTATGCAACAATTACATTAAATATGGAACATGCCAAATGTCTTGAGATTGTAGGACATTAGTATTTGTACTCATTTTGGTCAGGACACTACCGCACATAGAGGGACTGCCCCTCGCAAGGTGGGACAGGTGGTAACCCTATCTTTGGCTCATGTTCATAGCACATATTTGTAATAGTGTATAGACATATATACTGTCCATATCCTTTGTTCATAACGTTCGGTCGTATCGGAATGTGTGATTGCTATAGTCCATGTTATGCACATATTTGAAGACTTCAACCACTGTATATGGCATACCCATGGAGTCAGGAACGCACACACTTCCAACGACCACATTACCGTTCCCAGACTCCCAAACCCCACAATACTGAACACTCAAACTCACGACAGTCAAACTCCCGGAACTAACACAAACACAGAACACACACACACACACACACACACACAGACACACTGCTACCCATCACATCCAAACAAACCATCCTACACTACATATGGCTAGGTGGCCATGCCCCCATACACACCCCATGTGGGTGGCTGCACCCCCCACACCTACTGTAATAATCTACCTCTGAGATAGCACAAACAGACACACGAAGCAAACCCACACACACATTACATTTCCCCAGAAACACACACAACACTCAGAACACACACTTACACACACTACAGCAATCAGAAACACACTTAAACACAGTACCTACCTGGGCCGCAGCACCAGAAGCACTAACTAAATGTCCCTTATCATTGTGATAATAGTACTCGTGGTTCTAGTGTTCCGGTACTGTAGTCTTTCAGTCTTTAAGCTTCGTGATTACGCGCATCGGTATATAAAGCAGTCGATATTTGGTGGTATCCTATTTATATGTACCTCCATGGTTGCGTAGATGTTGTTAACCTATATATATATTTGCATATATATATATATGTATATCAATATATATCGACATATATATCTCTCTATCACCCTTTCTCTCTCTATATTTATATATATATATATATATATAGAGAGAGAGAGAGATAGAGAGAGATAGAATACACCTTTCATTGGGTACATGGCAGTGTATACTATTTCCTGAACTCCGCTCTTTTGTGTTTTAACCTGTCACAATACACACCTGCCATTGGTACATCTCAGGTAGCTTAGTGGTAAGTTATTGTGAAGATTGTGTACATGGTTGCGTGTTCTACTCCTGGCATTGGTTGTTTTACCTCTCAGAGTAGGCACTATTAGTACAAGGGTAAATAACGCATATTTTAGCAGTTCTGGCCAGCTTTGTCCATGATCTGTGTGATATTCAGCAAAGGTTAGACCTGTTTTGCGCATATCCATTTAGTCATGTTTAAACAATGCTTGCCGTAACTTACAGGCGCAAAAACCCACTAACATGTGCTTAAATGTGTTCTAATGACCTGCATCCAACATCCATTATTCGGAACATCAGAATTCCGTAACAGCCCTTGCAGGTCGTGGAACCGGGGCCATGCATGACACAGTCAGTGGCTTTACCACTGAGGCATCTGGGATATGTACAAATGCTATGGTGTTTAGTATGTAGACTGTACTATGGCTGTTCTTCCATACTGCAAACAAATGTGTAACTCAGTTAGTTTACATATGGATGATACCTATTAATGGTATGTCCAAGTGATGCTTAATAGATGTGCTCCAGCTATGGGAATCCATGTCACAGTGAGCCACACACTGTAATGTGCTACACCTTGCCACAACCATATCTGGAGAATGCTGGGGTGACAGATACCTGTCATGGATACTCCCCATGCTTTGGAACTACATCCCTGATTACATTATATGGAGCCCCTCATTAACACACCAGGGAATCCTTGCAGAGTGGGTGGTGAACAGTGGTTACACCCCAGGGATCCTGCAATTGGCTCTGCTCCACAGAGGGACAGTTAGTTAATCAATGGGGTGGTGACAGCAGACACATTTTGGCTAGGCTTATGAATGGCCTCTGACAATTAGGCATGTACCTACCAATGTACCTAGGAACCTATACATACAGTATCAACACATGTTGTTAGCTTAATTTACTGTTCAGGTATTGACTTACCTTGTGCCAATAGCAGTTGTGTGTGCAATAGTTGAGAGCTGCCTGTGTAGGATGCACACAGCAGACAACCTATACATGACAATTTACAGGTGGTCATGTGTGTATGCCATCCCTTTTACTGTGTGGGCAGGTGGAGAAGTGTGTCAGTCCATAGGGGCCTACACTGTCAGTGTATGTGCTATACGTTCCCTCTTTGCCAAGGCATGGGCATACTGGGCATGCCTCCATCTGCCTACTGGGGTTGGCACAGTGTGTTCGTGGTCTGAATCCCTCTGTGCCTGTGGTGCCCTTGGCAATTGCGGTGGGCTGTGAGGGCCTTCACCATTATGTCCCTGCTGCAGCTGTTTCTGCAGGATCATATTATGTAGCATGGCACATACTATGAAGATGTGGGAACACGTGCCTGGAGAGTACTGCAAGGCTCCACCAGATAGATCCAAGCAACAGAACTGTGATTTCAGCATCCCAAACACATGCTCTATGATGAGTCTGGTTTGTGCATGTGCCTCATTATGGCATTCTTGCATGGGGTGTGTGTGCATTTCTGATGGGAGTCATCATCCACAGCTCCAGTGCATAGCCAGCATCCCCCACAAGGTGGCCATATGGGATGTCCCCCCTGAAAAATACCTGGTACAGCTGTGAGGCATGCCAGATGTGGGAGTTGTGGTAGCTTCCAGGGCTGCCAGCACACACATCAATGATAATGCCGTGGGTATTGCACATGAACTGGCAGTTGATGGAGTGGTATCCCTTGTGGTTTATGTAGCGCCTACCATGCTCACCATGTTGTGACTTGATATGTATGTGCGTGCAGTCTATTGCACCCAGTACCTCCGGGTAGTCTGCCACATGGTGGAAGAGGCGCATATTGCTGGCCAACTCCTCCTGAGTTTGGGGGAAGTATATATGCTTATTGGAATGGGTAACATGGCATCCAGGAACTGGTGGAGTACCCTGGATGCTGATGCCTGTGAGATCCCCATGATATCTCCAGTTGGCCTTTGAAAGGTACCTGTGGCTAGTATTCTCAAGCTTACACATACCTTCGTGTCCACTGGGATGGGTTCCCCTCTGTTGTTTCTAGCTCTGAGGCATAGCCGGCACAGCTCAACGATTTGCTGTATGATGTCCCTGTCCACCCTGCAATGCTCTACTATCTCCATATCATCTAGACCCTGGTAGGTTACCTTTGGTCTAAACACTCTTCTTCTCCTCCGGTGCCTAAGGTAGTTGTTAGCATCATCCTCCACACCACCTTCAGTCTCCAACACATGCTGATGAATCACAGCTATGGCAGCTCTCAACATGTACATTGTAAAAGTTCCCCATCTGTTTACACCGATGGTGCAGTGTTTGGGAATACATGAGTGTGTGTGAGGTGCATTCTCACTTTATACTATTGTGCTTTGGAAGCTGATGATGTCATAGGGTGTGTATGTACAATCTGAGCTGCAGGGTATCTTACTTATGTGTTTTACCGCGGGTACTGCTATTGTGGTGCCTTTGGTGTTGAATTACATTTGGCTGCTGTGGATCTTGTCCTTGCCTTCACTTTTCAAACCGATTCCCCTCCCATTGTCAGGCATGCATCCAGCAGCCTGCTTTCTTGTTTTGTACTTTCCCAACCCAGGACTGTGTTGTGAAATGTGTTCTATAGCCGATCTACTGCAGGTTTGTTTTGCTCTGCTGTGACCGTACTCTTTTCTTTGCAATCCGGCACCTTCTCTTTCCTGTTCTGCAGGTTGCTGCTAGCAGCCTTGTTAGCTACCATCAATGGCCCACTGTGAGTTAATAGGTGTTAATTACTCAGTTGTACTCCAATTACCCTACTGCGGCATTTCCTTATTGTCTTCCCATAACCTTCCTGTTTCAGCTGTGGTGCGCGCCACGCTCAGCCGTTTACCAGGTTTTGAGCATGTTGTCATCTGCGTACACATGCGCTTTTAGTCATCTTTTGTGCTCTCAGCTAAGCAAAGCTATGGCTACATCCACACCCCTATCCTGGGCTCTGCTTAGCAATGGGCAACCCAGATTAGCAATGCTCCAATGTGCTTTCAGCTATAGTGGCACACCCCTCTGCTGATGTCATGTATACCTCCAGGCCACTCCTTGGTTTTATACTGCTACACCGAGTGGTACAGCCTTATGACAGAAAGGTGTTTGTGATTCAGTATTACTTGCCTCATGTGCATGGCATTGACTACTAATTCATAGTTACCGCGCCGAACACTGTCACAGACCCTTAGCAACCCTTGTGCCTTGGTTGTGATGTAGCATGCATACCATTGACTATTATGGTGAAATCATGATTTGTATTACATTGCAATTTTATGACATCTATATATATTTTCCTTGTGTTCCTGTTTGAGCACACATGCCCTGAGGTTGTACTTTGCATTAGTGTGGCCATGACATTAAATGGTATTTTTTATGTGTTGTCGTCTTTTTTTATGCTGTTGGCTGTATATTTAGCCATTGGCATATGTTAACTTTGTAATACGTAAGTTTGGTCCGCTTTCATGGCTCCGAGGTTCTGTTTGAAAAAATGTAAACTGTTGTTTGGTTTACATTTCTGAATGCTTACCTGCACCACTTCATGAATCACTATGTACCTTCATTTGCATGCTGCACTACTGCACATGGGGTGATTAGCATACATGCGCCGAGAGCTGCACAGCTCTGGCATACGCTGGTAGTGCACGTGGAATTGGATCGTACCTGAATTTCTTGGTGGCCATATTTGGTGTTAGACCGCCTACGCTACACCTGCGCCTGGCGCAAGCTTCATGAATCCCGGGGTCTGAGTTTTTACCAATCCTCTTCCTGTCATAAAAAGAATAGGGTTTGAGTCCTTCTACCTCGATTTGTTTCCTGTGTTTGGAGCAAGTCACTCAGACACCGCTCCTGTGTCACCCCTAAAGAGGTGTACTTTCCCAGTGAGTTTACTGTCTTATCAAATATATAAAAGAAAATAATGTTTAAAAATTGTTACTTTTGGGGCTTTTGTCTCTCTCATTATTTCTGGTTTGGTCCAGAATTCTTAAGCAAAGTAGTTGGGAGTACTTTGTTCAGTTCCTTGTATAATGCGAGGCCTTCCAGTAGATTCTTGTGGATTGCAGTAACAAGTGATGAGCATGTGAGTTTCAGATGTCTATCCATCATAAAATGCTTACTATTGCAAAGCTTGTTATTCTAGCAACTTAAGTATATAAGATAAATATTTAAAATCTGTTCCTGAGTTTTGGGGTTTTGTCTCTGATACTCAAGTTAAATAGCTAAAAAGGCAAAGGAGAGTTGCAATGGCTTGCACTGCATGGTTCTAACATAAGTGAGTTGAGATACATTTCTGGGCCATTATTACTACTGATTCACTCAATCTCAAGCAGATATCTAAAGTGTACACTCATACAAGTGGCATTAGTTAATGGCTGTATGTGGGTGTATATGTGTGCAGAAGGGATAGTTTAAAACTGTCCTTCTTTCCTTATTTTTGGTGTAGGGTTGCCACCTGTTCCTCTTTGCGAGGGACAGTCCCACTTTGGGCAGTTGTGCCCTGCGAAAAAAAACTAAAAAATGGCAAATGTCCTGAGATTTTAAGACAAAATGTACTTCTTCAGTTTTCTTTAATAGTTGCATAAAACAGTTATTTTGTATCTGAAATACATAACTATTATATGAAATAGCAACTCAAATGCTACAAAAATAAGCTTTTATTTTGGCAACAACAGTTCTGTCCTTTGCACTGGATGTGGGTATGTTTTGTTCTGCAAAATCTCACATTTCTACAAAAAAGGTCACACTTTGGGCATTTGAAAAGGTGGCAACCCTAATTTGGTGAGCTTTTCATAAAATCTGTTTTTGGTAAACTACTGTAGACTGTAGTCACTTAAAATGACAAAAGTGAGTTTCAGAATTCATTCTCTTTAGAAAATGCTTGTTAACATAAAATTTGTTGCACTAGCAGCTTTTTAAGTATATAAGACCGATATTTAAATATGTTCCTGTTTGTGGGACTTTGTCTCTGATTCTTAAGCTAAGAGGTTGTGTGGGTGCGAGGCAGTATGTTGCACTGTATAGTCCTCATAGCAGTGAGATGAAATACACTTCTTGGTCATTATTTAGATACATGCTCATTCATTTGATCACAAGCAAAGATCTGAGTGTATACAGTCATATAATAGGCTGTAATTCATGGCTGCATCTGTGTGTGTTTGTGTGTGTGTGTGTGTGTGTGTGTGTGTGTGTGTGTGTGTGTGTGTGTGTATATATTGCTCTGCCATATTTTCTGAAACCATTTCTTTGACAAGCACAGTGGTAGAAATGTGAATGGTGTGTAATGCCGAGACAGGTAAGTGTGGATTGAGGTGGTGAGAGTGTTTGTGCATGTGTATGTGATTTAGTGTTAAGGTTGAGGATGGGTAAAGGATAGGTGTTGTATGTTTGTGTGCGATTTTGTATATTGTAGGGTTAGGGTCAAGGTTAGGTTAGGGGATAGATATAGTGTTGCTTGTGTGTATTTGTAAATATTTGTGTGTCCATGTCTGTCATGTGTAGTGGCAGTGTTATGTGGAAGGCTTTTATGAAGGTAAGGTGTAGGGTTAGGGTTGAGGGAAGGGGCAGCATTAGGGGTAGGGTTAGCATCTATCCTTAAGGTGGTACATGAGGACTGCATAAGAGCTTTTTTCCTGTTAGGTATAAAACAAAAGAGCCTAGTCTTTGTTCTATATGATATAAATCTCTGTGCATTCCTTTTCACAAACTTATTGTACTAGTGTGACTGATTTTTATGCTGCTTTATTTCATAAACAGTAAATCATTGCGTCTTTTTAGATTATTAACTTATTAACTGCACTTTCTTGGACACATTGCTGAAATTAGCACTTTTGTTCAGCTCTTGTGTTATTGAGTTTAAACAGCATTTCTCTTTTGCACCTTATTGATATTGTGCTATCTATCTATATATATATATATATATATATATATATATATATATAGAGAGAGAGAGAGCTTGCTTTGCTGACTGTAGTGGCATTAAGATTAAATAATACTGCACTATTGTGCCTTGTTCTGTACTGTTACTCACTATGGGGATTATTTAATATAATACTCCTGTGTTGTCTGTTATTCATACTAGATATGTGAAAAGAATGTTATAAAACAACTCAGTTACTGAATGCACATTTTAATAACCGATGCTGCATTTGAGCCTGTTAGTGATTGCTATAGTGTTAGAGTATTTACAGCTACATTAGAGAGTACCGGGTTACCTTTACTCCTGCATATCCACAAAACAAATAGCACCAGAATTACCCGTTTTAAAGACTTAAACCTTGCCTGTGACAGAAATAAGACCTGCTGAGGAGATAGGTATTTATCCCAGAGACTACCCTGTCTCTGGAACAGGCTCCCTATCCATATGAGGCAGAGTTCCTCCCTAATACAATTCAAGTGTAACTTAGACAATTGCATGGCAAACAGGAAATGCATCCCTGGTTTGGCAACTATGTCTCTAATGGACACAGAAAATCCAAAAAACTAAATGGAATAGCAGACTGAAACACTCCACAAGAGAAAATGCTGTAAACATAATCAGATTTAATGGTGCTTCCATCAGGTGCTCCCTTCCTGGTACCTCGGCCAAACTGCCTTCAAACAGGAATGATTTTTCACACCAAAACCATGCTTTAAATACACTCAAATAACCATTGGTGATAAATAAATGACCCAGTTAGGCTGAGGATAGGTTACCGGCATATGACTTCACGGAGGAGGAGAATGACCTTATGGAGGAGTGTAAATCCCTTGCCTTGACCTGCAAATTAAGCTGGTTGAAAATCCTGGTCAAGCGGAATAAGCGACAACAGGAGAGAATCCAGGGTGAGATTCTGCAAATACAGGAAAATGTAGTCAAATGTGTTTTGGATGATGTGTTTTCACATAATCTGTGTAAGTTTAAAGCCTGAGTTGTCAAGGTGGAAGAAGGGGTAATTTCACGTAAGAAAAGAAAGCTCGAACAAGCTGTAAAAGATTATAAAAACAACATAGTATTTTCATGGCAAAGAAGTCTAGGAAGATGAGATCTTCCAGGGCACAAATGGATAACAGATCACGCGAGCCATGTGATTCATCAATTTCATCTGTTGAGATGGCATCGAGCAGGAAAAGCGTCTCCTTTGAAAATTTGACTATGGAAGGAGCCGGTGGACAGGAGCAGCACTCGAATCCTTATCAAACGAGGGACCATGACCAAAAATGGATGGCTAAGAATTTCAGCAACAACGGCGGGTATAAAGGAAAGAATTAAGGACAATAAAGGTATTGGGACTACTGGTTTTCAATTTAATGTTTCGGGTTTCAACACTGGGAATCAGATTTGTCTTAACCAGGATGTACAAGAAGAGAATGGTGGACTTAATGACTTTAATATTGTGAATTTGTCTGACTTTGTTTTGAATTCCGATATGGAAACAATACTGAAGAAAGGTATGAAGTTTGCACCTACGAGATTTTCCAGTTTGGCAGATGTATCTTTTGAAGTTAGTAGATTTTGTAGAAAACTACACTTTCGTGTATTCTTTCACAATAAAAACAGGAATGTAACAGTTAATGTTGCAGATTTAGTGACAGATGAAAATTATGTCAGTTTAAATGATTCTTTGTTGAATTTATCTATCTATGAAAATGACCTGTTTGATTGGAAAAATGATGATTCAGTAGAAAATGTTGATTTAAGTGTCAATACTCAAGTAGATCATGTGGGTTTTTATAGAGGTTATGGTAAATTTCAATTGCCTACATTAGCAGTTGCCAGTACATTCATGCCCCCTAGAGCATCATCTTCCATTTGTACTTTTGAGAACACATTATTGAAACAGTTGCATTTAGAATATGTTAAAGTGAGAAAGAATTTTAAAAATTACAATTTAAATAGAAGTGAATGGAAGGCTTTGCAAAATATGAGAGAACAAAATAATAAATATGTGTTCACTCAATCAGACAAAGGGGGCAGCTGGGTAATTTTTTCAAAAGCAAAGTATGTATTAATAGCTGAAAATCTATTCATGGATGGCACAGTATATGAAAAATTGGCAGGAAATCCTGTGAAAGAATATAATGAAAGACTATTAGAGCTCCTAGAAAGGGGTGAAAGGTTGGGCTTTTTCTCAGCAGCTGACATTAAAAAACTACACATTAAGAATCCTAGGGATGCTACATTCTTTATAATCCCGAAATTACACAAGTCCATGGATAATCCCCCTGGGAGACTGATAATTTCGGGAAAAGGGTCATATCTACAAAATTTAGGCATTTTGTTGGACCATCAACTGAAAGGTCATTTATGTAAAGAGGTTTCACATATTAAAAATACCAAGGAATTATGTGATCTAGTTGGTGGAAAATGTTGGGGTAACAACTTATATTGGGCTTTTGTAGATGTTAAGGCATTGTATACAAGTAAAAAGAATTTTTGGGGTTTGGAGGCTGTAACTTCTTTGTTGGGTGAGGGCCCATGAACGAATTATTTAATACAGCTCCTGGAATTCTCCCTCACACACAATTGTTTTAGCTTTGATGGACAGTATTTCTTGCAAAAGGAAGGGACAGCAATGGGGGCATCATATGCCCCCACTTATGCCATTTTGTTTATGAATTTTTTTGAGAACAGGTACATATAAAATATGGATTTTTTGTCCATCATGTCATCATTTATAAGAGATTTATTGATGATTTGTTTTTTGTTTGTGAGGGGGATCCCATGGAATTCAGAAGTTTTATGGAGTGTTTGAACAAAAATCCAGTGGACCTTGAATTTACTTTGAAGTCAGCAAAGTTAGTATGCATTTTTTGGATGTGGAGTTTTTTGTAAAAGATGATAGGATTCAGTGTAAGCCTTTTAATAAGAAGAGAGCTGCAAATAATTTTCTGTTGGCTGACAGCATGCACCCACCACATTTTCTAATTTCTCTTCCATATGGGAAATTTAGATGTATTTATAACGACACTTATAATAAGTTATCACTTCCTGAGGAATTTATGAAAGTCAGACAAAGACTATTTAACAGGGGTTACATAATGGCATGTTTGGAGAAGGCTCAAGAGAGGATTTTAGGTACCAGTGATGGTAGGGAAGTTGGTAATAAGAGGAGGCTAGTAAGAAATTTTGACAAAAGTGATGAGGAAGGCAGATTATTTTTTGTTATGAGATTTTCTCCCTTATCTGATATACTTAAAAAACTGGTGGGAAGATTTTGGCCTATTGTATGTGAGAATGATAATATTGGGCATCTGTTTCGAGATAAAATAACTTTCTCCTACAGTAGATTCCTGAATTTAAAGGAGTTATTGAATTCCAGGAAGTTATTGATGACAAGTGGTCGTAGGGGGAGTTTTGCATGTGGCAGATGTAGGATTTGCAGTAGGTTAAAAAATTTGGATAGTAGAATGATCAATGGTGTTAGGTTTGTAGCTAAGGGCTGTTTCTCCTGTAGGTCATGTGGGGTGGTATATATTCTAGGTTGTGGCTGTACGCCAACAAAATGGTATGTGGGACAGACTAGGAGGATGGTGAAGAACAGAATTCTGGAACATCTAGGAGACATCAGAAACAATAGGCTAGAAAGCCCGGTTGCATACCACTTTCACATGGCTCATGGGGGATCAACAGCTAGTTTATTTTTTGACATTTTAGCCCAACCTTTCCACACACAAGGGGGGAATTTCTCGAGTTTATTAAATAATCTGGAAGCTAAATTAATTATCAGTTTCAATACACTATTCCCTGGGGGTCTAAATTATGAATTGAATATAAATATGCAATAAATATATAAGTATGAATTGAATGTATGTTTAGTCCAATTAAAATTCATTAGGTTTATATTAGCTGATAGTTAGATGTCTCAGGGGAAAAAATAAAAAAAATATGTGTATTGTTTAATATTAAATATGTATTTATTATATGTTATTAGTTAATGTAGTATAGTATATAAAATGTGGTCATCAGAAGTTTATTATAGGAGTTTATGTGTAGATTTATATGCAGGAATTCACATACATATTGTATTTTGAATTGTGTTTTTATTTTTGTTAGTATGGATTAATGTATTCTCACATACACCTTTGTTTGAATAAGAAGTAATGTCACTTTAATTTGGGTTTTTAGAACCATTTAAATTAATTAATTGGGTTATTTATTTATCACCAATTGTTATTTCAATGTATTTAAAGCATGATTTTGGTGTGAAAAATTATTCCCGTTTGAAGGCAGTTTGGCCGAGGTTCCAGGAAGAGAGTACCTGAAGGAAGCACCATTAAATCTGATTGTGTTTATGTCCTGTGGAGTGTTTCAGTCTGCTATTCCATTCAGTTTTTTGGATTTTCTGGTTTCGTGTTCGTTGGTATTTTTTGTGTTCGTTGGTATTTTTACATATCTAATGGACATAGGCAGCCTGTAAATGATTCATCTACCAGGCCCCTGCTTGTTTATGTTTCATCTCCCAAGCCCCTATTTACACTTATCAAGGGTATCAGAACATGTCAGAGAGTTGGGATGCATGGCTAAGCTTAAAAAGCCGCAGTGGTCATCAGACTATTAAACACCTATGAACCTATGAATTTATTAATGATCTGATTCTTGTAGTGCAGGGTTTGATTTCCTCGGCCTTTGTTTATCTACTGCGTGACTCTGCCTTAGTAACTTTACCAGACAGTGCTCCTAGGCTGTCCCTGAAAAGGGATGTTTCTGTCCAGTGAGCTGTCCCAAGCATTTATCAAATGCATTACATATTTGTATTTTGAATTTTTGTATCCTACTCATAGTGGCTTTCTGACTATAAACCCCAGCACATCTCTTCTACTTTAATGAGTTTCCAGACGCATTTTTAATAGATGTGAGTTTCAAGGGAAGATAAGTTTGGTGTTGCTCATGCTAAGTTTGTTTTCATTGTGAGAGTGTTGTTTTTTTTAATCAAATGGCTATCAGTGTTTTTGCTGTAAAACTTTTATTGATAAAAGTTTTAAATTAAATCTAAATCACTGTGATCATTATAAAAGCAAAGAAGAAAATAGTATGCAAACTGTCAGGTTTGAAAAATGTTTCATGGTAATTGGGAAGAAATAGCCAAATAATAGGATACTTGAATGGCTGCACCAGGGAGGTCCATTACCCTGACTAGGATGCCATTTAACTATGATCGGGTTCTGTGAGCATAATGTATCTAGGAAACAGTAGTCTTGCTATGCTCCAAAGTTTTATTGGTTACAGCAGTTACAAAGGTGGAATGGATGATACTTCCAATTAGGCAAGGTTCAAATGACAAATTTACCACCGTAACAACAACAGGCAAGCAAAAACTGAGGGTAATGTTACTCAATGCTAGAAGTCTAAATCTCAAAATGCACTCACTCGAGGCACTCCTTAAAATGGAGAAAATTGATATCTGTGCAGTGACTGAGACCTTGTTCAAGGTTCTAGAGAGCACCCCTGCATTACTAGGCTATAACTTATACCACACTTTTCGGCCATCTAACCTGGAACAGAACACCAAAGGCGGAGGTGTGTCTATATTCATTAAGGATATCCACATCTCCAGGTTAGTTGCGCAGCATAATGCATCTGAAGTTATCCAAGTGCAACTAACTCTGGGCAAAACTGCAATCCAAATTGTAGCTTGCTACAGATACCCCACCATGCCCCAGGATTCCCACTACTTTTTTCTCGATATACTGGGAAATATTAGGGTTCAACCAAACACCCTAATAATAGATGATTTCAACTACCCCACCATTAACTGGGAAAAATACTCATGTACCAACTCCTTCGCTCAACGTCTTCTGGAATTCATAAATTACAATGCCCTGGATCAACTTATCCACACCCCCACCAGGGGCAGCAATATCCTAGACCTAGTCATTACCAACATGAGTGATCAGTGTTCTACACCTGATGTCAACTCCTCGTTGGTCAGATCCAACCATAAGTTAATCACCCTAGATATCTGCATCCCGCCCCTCCCACCAACCATTAAGGAAACCACGGTAAAAAAATTTCTCCAAAGCCAACTTCATGCTTCTTAAAACAGAAGTGGCAAACTTCATGACACCCATGCAGATGGACAATACAGTTACGACTGCGGAATCCTACACAAATGCACTCTATAAGCACTTACACAAGTACATGGATTGTGCTATCCCAAACAGAACCAAGACGCTATCCTCAAAAAAAAGGAAGCCAATCTGGTGGTCCCCTGCCATAAACAAACTCTACAAAAGAAGGAAGAAACTGTTGCAAAAGAGAGTAAAATCCCATGAGCGAAGGAGCTCCCTGGTCAGCCTCAAGTAAGAAGCTGAGATTCCTTATAAGATCCTCCAAAGCTAGCTATGAAAACAAAATTGCCATTGATTCTAAGGGCAACCACAAAGCATTCTATATCTATATCAATAATCTCAATGGCAACACCCAAATCTGCTCTGAGTTACAGCACAATGGCATGAAAATTACAGAACCAACTGATATTGCCAAAATCCTGGCAGATAGGTTCAGTGCTAACTTTACCCCCCTCTCACCCCCTAAAGGGCCCATATCTATACAGGAAGAATGCAGAGTTCCTGTAATCACATCTATTCAGGTAAAAGCTGCACTCTCTAAAACCAAAAACACAGTATCCATGGGACCGGACAACATCCCAGGCTGTGTTTTACACAAACTTTAGAATGAACTGGCTCTCCACCTAAGCACCATGTTCAATCATAGTCTCACGTCAGGCTTTGTGCCTACTGAATGGTGCACAGCAACAGTTATCTGACTCCACAAAGGGGGAGCCACCACTGATCCTGGGAACTATCGCTCTATTAGTCTGACGAGCCTGGTCTGCAAGGCCATGGAACGTATCATCATGGAACTCATAAACAATGACATTGGTAACCTCCAAACTCTGGGCCCCACCCAGTTCAGGTTTTTGAAAGGCAGATCATGCCTTCTGAACCTGATCAACTTCTTTGAGGCAGTCACCAAAGCCGTAAATGAGGGTAAGGTGGTTCACACAGCCTATCTTGACCTCGCCAAGGCTTTCAACACCATTCCCCCATTCTGGAATTATAGCTAAACTCACTAAACTAGGTATAAATCCCTACATCACAAGATGGGTTGCCAACTAGCTCACTGACAGAACCCACTCCAAATCTGACTTCAAACCAGTGACAAGTGGAGTACCACAGGGTTCTGTCCTGGGACCTCTCCTGTTTGGTATCTACTTCTCTGAAGTACAGGCTAACACAGAAGGCCTTTGGCTAATGAAGTTTGCAGATGACTGCAAACTAGGAGCCACAGTCGAGTCCCCAAATGATGTGGATACCCTACAGAAGGGCCTCACTAAGACAGATGCCTGGTGTCAGAGGCATGGCCTCAAGCTCAATGCCAAAAAGTGCAGTGTCATCCCCTTTGGTTAAAAACTCTGTACCCATGAACTACCACATAAACGGTAGTCTACTTAATGCCAAATGTGTGATAAGAGACCTTGGGACCCAGGTGGACAGTAGTCTCTCCTTTGATAATCACATCGCCACAGTAGTCAGGAAATCCTCCTATGAGGCACACCTCATCACTAAAAGGTTCTCATCCAGGAAAAAAGAGGTCATTGTTCCGCTCTACGCGGCACTCATTAGACCCATTATAGAGTACAACGCCCCTTTTGGAATGTACTTCACAAGACATCTGCAGCAGCTGGAAAGGCCACAGAAGTACCTCACAAAGAGGATTACTGGCCTCAAACAGATGCCCTACACTAACCATCTCAAAAAACTCCAGCTTTACTCTGTAGCATATCGCTTACTCTGAGGAGGTCTCTGCCTAACATATAAAGCTATGTTAAACCCAGAGCTGTTGAATATGCTACACCTAAAGAAATCCCAATCCCTCCGAGCTACACACTCTAGGGACCTAAACCTTGTCACCACAATAAACAGGACATGCTGGAGGGATAGATTCCTGTGCCAGAGACTTCCTATACTCTGGAACAAGCTACCCATCTATGTCAAACAAAGTTCCTCATTAGCATTCTTCAAGAAAAATCTTGATGAGTGGATGGGAAAAAGTAAATACACTTCGGGGATCATGTCTGTGGCTCTGCTCAACAGGAGCACATGAAATTAACTTTCTTGAGTGGTGTAAGCCAGGGAACCTTGTTGGCTAAGCTTACATAGGCCCTTGGGCTGACAGCCTAGTACCTACCTATGAACCTATGAACCTATGCAATGTTCATAGTTATGTTAACTAACATATAAACGTCACCAGCTATGTTCCCCTTTACAAGGGTTGTGGTGAATCTCAGTGGCATTAGCATGACCATAATTAGTAGAATAAGAATATTGTGCATGTATTCTGTTTGATAATGGTCTCACATTTATTTCTTCATCCAAATTAAATTTGCCAAGTAAACAGCAGGCTGATTCCTCGATCCCCTAAATATTTTTTTTTTCTCAAACTTTAGCTCTTGTATAAAAGTAGGACCATCATGAAACAGAATAAGTTTATAGCACACTTATTCTACTACATATTGGTCATACTTATATTTCTCAGTCTCAGTGCAATTTGTGCAAATAAGACTGTTCTGATGGTCTTATCTTTAATAAAATATATGTGGTGGCATGCTGAAGAGTATGATGAGGGCTCAGTGTTTGTTATTCTAAAAGTGTATTAATTCTGGTTTAAGCACTTGGGCTTCAGGCCAGTTATATTACATTAAGAGGGTTCGTGGTCTGCACTCTTGTGGGAGGAGAGGCTGGACTCTGCCCTTCTGAGCTGGGAATTTCTGGTTAAAGGTTTATAGTGCATGCATATTTGTACTGCTTCTTATTAAAATGGTACACCTTGTTTGCTGTAGCATAGACTAGATCCAGGCCTGCTGAATCCAGTTTTGTTTGTATAACTTGAGCACTAATCCAGGCATTCTTTAAAGTATTCAATTGTATTTATTACTGCTTGGTAGTAACTTGATTAAAGTGTAGCCATCATTCAAAGTCTTTTGGATTAAGCACTTGGGCTCAGACCAGTTGTTTTACATTAGGAAGGTTTGTGGCCTGCACTGTGGTGGCAGGACAGGTAGCTTACATCCTTCTAAGTTGGGAACTGTTGATTGAGGGCTCAGTGTCTGTTATTCTAAAAGTGTATTAGTTCTGGTTTAAGCACTTGGGCTTCAGGCCAGTTATTTTACATTAAGAAGGTTTGTGGTCTGCACTCTTGTGGGAGGAGAGGCTGGACTCTGCCCTTCTGAGCTGGGAATTTCTGGTTAGAGGCTTATAGTGCCTACATATTTGAACTGTTTCTTAATAAATTGGTACACCTTGTTTGATGTAGTATAGACTAGATCAAGGCCTGCTGAATCTAGCTTTGTTTGTATAACTTGAGCACTGATCCAGGCATTTTTAAAGTATTCAATTGTATTTATTACTGCTTGGTAGTAACTTGATTAAAGTGTAGCTATCATTTTAAGTCTTTTGGATTAAGCACTTGGGCTGAGACCAGTTGTTTTACATTAGGAAGATTTGTGGCCTGCGCTGTGGTGGCAGGACAGGTAGCCTACATCCTTCTAAGTTGGGAACTGCTGATTGAGGGCTCAGTGTCTGTTATTATAAAAGTGTATTAGTTCTGGTTTAAGCACTTGGGCTTCAGGCCAGTTATTTTACATTAAGAAGGTTCGTGGTCTGCACTCTTGTGGGAGGAGAGGCTGGACTCTGCCCTCCTGAGCTGGGAATTTCTGGTTAAAGGCTTATAGTGCCTGCATATTTGAACTGTTTCTTACTGGAATTGGTACACCTTGTTTGCTGTAGCATAGACTAGATCCAGGCCTGCTGAATCTAGCTTTGTTTGTATGCTTGTTTGCTTGTTATTTCCCTGAAACGCTAATTCCACCTAAAACGCATCTTTTCAGCACTTCTGTGGATCCCTAGTGACATCTGCATTGCTTACTGTACTTATTTCCTTGTTTCACTTGAAAGAAAGTTACTGTTTGTCATCTTTGCATTTAAGTTACCTGTAACACATTGCATTTACGTTACCTGTCACTTGCTCACTAAAGCAATTATATAAGTCAGCACTAAAAAATTAAAAGCACTACACCCTCACAAACTCCCGTTGAGTACCTTGTTTCCCATTGGCCCTTTTTTTAATTATAAAGGAATTCCCAGTACTATTCTAGCATGTCCAAAGGTCAATTGTCAATCTCCTCTCCGGTCCAGCTGGTGAATCTGGGAATCTTGAGGCAATGTTACAACTGTCTCATGTACACAGACAACCCTCTCCTCCTCCCAACAAATTCCAACACATGTGAGAGATGCAACCATATAGCCAAACTGGAGGCTAAGCTCTCTCAACTCAGTACTGGCGAAATCTGTCAGGAGGAGAAGGAAACCACACTCACTACAATTCCAGTCTCACATAGACCTACCACGACAGCAAACCAAACACATAAACACACAAAAACATACTCGGAGGTTCTAAATAAAAATCTGCCTAAGCAGCAGAGACCTCCAAAGCAGACACCCAAGCAACCGCTACCCCAAAATAAAACACGTGCAACACATAGTTCAGAAAGCCAGTGTGCCAAACAGTCACAGCCCTTAAGGCTAAACAACACACCTGATACACTTGTAATAGGTGACTCTATCATCAGGCACACTGACGTCCTGCTCACCAGGCTGAACAAGGAGAAGGTCACGGTGAGCTGCCTGTCGGGGGCTAGGATCCGCCACATAACACAAGCACTCAGGTCACTCCAAGGCAAGTACAAATTTGACTCAGTCATTGTCCATGCTGATGTGAATGACCTGAGACGTACCTCCCTGGACGACATGAAAAGAGACATAGAGGAGCTCTCTGAGCATGTGGCCCAGGCGGTATGACCCTGACCTTGAGTAGCATCTTACCCTCACCAAGAATGATGCCACAATATGAAGACAAGATGATCAATTTCAACAATTGGCTTAAGTATTGGTGTCATTCAAAGGGGATCCAATGCCTGTCAGCCTGGGATGACAGGCTCGACAGGCCACGATGCTTTGCTAGGGATGGCTTGCACCTGTCACCCCTGGGCTTTTGGATATTGGAAAAGGCTCTTGCTACCCCATAGTGCCTTTTTTAGGCAAGGCTCAAAAGACAAACCCACCTCCATAGGTATCACAAGGGATAAGAAACTAAGAGTAATGCTACTCAGTGCCAGAAGTCTAAACCTCAAGATGCATGCACTCGAAACTCTACTTAGCATGGAGAACATTGATATCTGTGCAGTAACAGAAACCTGGTTCAAGGCTCCCGAGAGCACCCCAGCACTACCAGGTTATACCTCATACCATGCTTTTCGGCCACAAACTTGGAAGCATCAGAGACTATCCATGTGCAACTAACAGTGGGTAAAACTGCCTTCCATTTTATAGCCTGCTACAAACCACCCTCCCAAACCCAGGAACCCCACTCAGCCTTCCTGAGAACACTGGAAAATATGAAGGTCTCTCCAAACACCATTATATTGGGCGACTTCAACTACCCAAACATAGACTGGGAGCATTACTCTAGCTCCAACACCCTAGCTCAAAGGTTCCTAGAATTTATCAACTCAAATGCTATGGAACAACTTGTTACCACTCCCACGAGAGGGGAAAACATACTGGACCTGATCATAACCAACATGGGGACTCTATGCTCCAGACCAGAAGTGTATTCCTCACTGGTAAGATCAGACCATAAACTAATCTCACTGGATATTCACATCCCGGCCCCACCTCCTGCCCAAAAAACCACAGTGAAAAACTTCTCTAAAGCAAATTTCACACTCCTCAAAATTGAGATGGAATCCTTCAAAGCCCCCGGGCCTGTGGAAAATACGGCCCAGACCACAGAATCCTTTATAAACACATTCTATGAACACCTTCAGGAACGCATGGATCATGCAATCCCAAATAAAACCAAGACCCAATCCTCCAAAGGCAGATGTCCTGTCTGGTGGACCCCAGCCATAAACAAACTATACAATAGAAGGAGGAAGCTACTACATGACAGAGCAAAATCCCAAAAAGGGAAGGCATCTCTGATCAGTGTTAGCAAAAAACTACGGGCACTCATAAAATCATCTAAGGCCAGCTTCGAGAGAAAAATTGCACAGAACACTAAGGATAATAACAAGGCTTTCTTTAGTTATGTTAGGAACCTGGATGGAAATTCCTAGATATGCTCAGAATTAGTCCAAAATGACAAAAAATACACCAAATCCACAGACATTGCCAACATCCTAGCTGACAGGTTCAGCGCAAACTTCTCCCCCCCCTTCCCACCAAAAGGGCAAATATCTATCCCAGCAGAGTGCTACCCCCCTGACATCTCAGATGCTCAGTTAAGAGCCGCCCTCTCCAAAGCAAAAAACACTGCATCAATGGGACCAGACGGTGTCCCGGGCTGCGTCCTACATGAACTCCAAGAAGAGCTAAACCCCAACATAAAACTACTGTTCAATCTCAGACTTACCACAGGATATGTACCCAAAGAGTGGTGTACAGCAACAGTGGTCCCTCTCCACAAAGGTGGTGCCTCAATGGATCCTGGAAACTATCACCCCATAAGTCTGACTAGCTTGGTCTGCAAGGCTATGGAAAGGATCATCATGGACCTCATAAAAAAAGATATTGGGGACCAACAGACACTGGATCCTACCCAGTTCGGCTTTGTTAAGGGCAGATCCTGCCTCTTAAACCTGGTCAATTTCTTTGAAACAGTCACCAAGGCAATTGACGAGGGGAAGGTGGTCCACACAGCCTACCTGGACCTCGCAAAAGCCTTCGATACAATACCCCACTCGGGCATTATAGATAAGCTCACCAGCTTAAATATAAACCCCTATGTCACTAGATGGGTTGCAAACTGGCTCAAGGACAGAACCCACATGGTTAGAATTGCTGGAGCCATGTCAGACTCCAAACCAGTTACAAGTGGCATCCCACAAGGCTCAGTCCTGGGACCTCTCCTGTTCGGTATATATTTCTCAGAGGTACAGGCCAGCACGGAAGGACTGTGGCTGACCCAGTTCGCAGATGACTGCAAACTGGGTGCTATAATCGACTCTCCAGCCGACACAAGCATCCTCCAAAAGGGCCTCATAGAAACAGACAACTATGTCACCCAATGGGTTGCTAAATGGCTTACTGATAGAACCCACACTGTAAAAGTAGCCGACTCCAAATCCAGCTCCAGACAAATGACAAATGGAGTACCTCAGGGTTCAGTCATGGGGCCGCTCTTGTTTGGCATCTACTTCTCTGAAGTACAGGTCAACACTAAGGGACTCTGGCTAACAAAGTTTGCAGATGACTGCAAACTGGGAGCCATTATTGAATCCCCAAATGATGTGGATACTCTACAAAAGGGCCTTACAGAAACAGATGCTTGGTGCCAGAGCCATGGGCTCAAGCTCAATGCCAAGAAATGTATTGTTATTCCCTTTGGGAAGAAACATGTATCCATGAATTACCATATAGGTGGCAGTACACTAAACACAGAAAGTGTGATAAGAGACTTAGGGACACAGGTGGACAGTGGTCTCACCTTCGATAACCACATCGCCACAACAGTCAGGAAATCCTTCTATTTGGCACACCTCATCACGAAAGGCTTTTCATCCAGAAAAAAGGAGGTCATTGTCCCACTGTGCTCATCCCTCATTAGACCCATTATAGAATACAACGCCCCATTTGGTATGTAACTCTCAAGACATCTGCAACAACTGGAAAGGCCTCAGAAATACCTCACTAAAAGAATCACAGGCCTAAAGCAGATGTCGTACGCTGACCGCCTTAAAAAACTCCAGCTATACTCTGTCACATATCATCTACTCAGAGGTGATCTCTGCTTAACATACAAGGCCATGTCAAACCCAGAGCTGTTGGACATGCTACACTTAAAGAAATCCCAATCCCTCAGAGCTACACGCTCCAGGGATCTAAACCTTGTCATCACAATAAACAAAACATGCTGGAGGGATAGGTTCCTGACCCAGAGACTCCCCAGACTCTGGAATAGATTGCCCATACATGTCAAGCAGAGTGCCTCTTTGGACCTCTTCAAGAGGAATCTTGACAATTGGATGGGAGAAAGCAAATTCACCCCAGGGATCACGTCAGTCACCCTGCTAGACAGGGGTCCAGGAAAGTAAATAATGTGGAATAAATAGCCAGGGAATTGTTATGGCTAGGCTTGTATAGGCCCTAGGGCTGATAGCCTAGTACCAACCTATGAACCTATGACCCTATGAACAACTGGTGCCAGAGCCATGGCCTCAAGCTAAACACCAAAAAGTGTATAGTCATCCCCTTTGGCAAAAACAAAGTGCCCACAAATTACCACATAGGTGGTAATCCATTAAGTACAGAAGAAGTAATTAGGGGCCTGGGGACCCAAGTTGATAGCAATCTCTCATTTGACAACCACATGGCCAAAGTGGTTAGAAAAACATTTTATATAGCCCACCTAATCATGAAGGGATTCACATCTAGATCAGGGGAGGTCATCGTGCCTCTTTACTCATCCCTCATCAGGCCCATAATTGAGTACAATGCCCCTTTTGGGATGTACCTTACCAGACACCTGCAGCAACTGGAAAGACCCCAAAAGTACCTCACCAAGAGGATCAAAGGGCTCAAACAGATGCCATATGCTGCCCGGTTAAAGAAACTCCAGCTCTACTCAGTGGCATACCGCCTGCTCAGAGGCGATCTGTGCCTGACATATAAAGCCATGTCCAACCCAGAATTAATGGACATGCTGCACCTCAGAAAATCCAAATCCCATCGAGCTATGCGCTCAAGAGACTTGAACCTCAGCACTGAAATAAATAGGACATGCTGGAGGGACAGATTCATAACCCAGAGGCTCCCTTCACTCTGGAATAAAATCCCAGTCCAGGTTAGGCAGAGTCCCTCATTGACTCTCTTCAAGAGGAATCTTGATGAGTGGATGGGGGATCATAGGTTTACCTTGGGTATCACTTTTGTGTCACTGTTAGACAGAGGCACAGTATACTAACCTCGAAAAAGGGCATAGCAAAATTAATTTAAAATGGATAGCGAAAGCCAAACACACTCTGGCTAGGCTTATAAATGCGCTAGGGCAGATAGCCTAGAATGAACCTATGAACCTATGTTGTTGTTGTGTCTTTTGGCTTTTCCCGGTTAGGGGTTGCCACAGCAGAACTCCGGTCTGCTAATGATTGGCAGTAGATTTTTACATGCCAAGTTGCCAGCTCTGACGCACAACCTTCAACGAAGGTACGCCCATTCACGCATGTCTCCACACATAAGACACTCTAGCTGAGAATCAAACCGGACAGCATCTTACTGTGAGGTGACAATGCTACCACAGCACCACAACCGCAGTATGCTGAAGAGTATGATATAGTTCCCAATATACTCAGGCTGGTAGATGAGGAAAACAATGAGGTATATGCATATATGTGTTTATATGTGTGTGTGATGTTTAGGTGTGTGTTTTTTGCACTCGTGAGTTTGTGAATGTGTATGTGGGGAGTGAAGCACTACATATCATAAAACATAAAGTAAGAGGCAGATTGTTACACGTATTTCAGAAGCACAAAGACCACAGAACTGAAACTGAATCAAATGCTATATCACAAACAGGAAAAAAAAATCTTCTCACAAAGCCAGTCTAGGTCAGAAAAAAATGATCAACAAAACTAACATATACACTGTGGAGAAGCACCATGATATATTGTATTTAAAAAATCCCAATACAGTAGATAGGAAAAAACCCTAAAGGGCTTACAATGCGAAAAATATCATAAATGTAAAAGGAAACAGCTGATTCTCAAAGCCTATAGAAGCAAGTCTGAAACCTAAAAGGAAAAACAAAAGAGTCACTTAAAACAGTAATAATAAAAAAGGTATGAGTCACATATCAAACTAATCCTTCCTCTTTCCACAAATAAAGCAGAATAGTAAGGAAGCAAACATATTATAGATGTCCCCAAATGTAACAGAGGCAACCAATAATTTTATATAATAAAGTAAAATTGTCCCTTAAAGTCTTTTAGCAATCGTATGAACTGTCTCCAGTGTTGTCCAGTGATAGTAATTTTCCAACAGTTACTAAAGACAGAAGCTGCCAGATCCCCTCTTGAACTTTAAATCAGATATTTAACTAATAACCATGAAGAAATATTTATCTAAATTAAACCACTGAAACTATATTATACCTGGCCATACTGTAATGCAATATTCCAGAAAATAAAAGCAAAAAAAAAAAAAAATCCAACGCAAGAAAATAACTTAAAAAAATGTAAAAACAAACAAAAAAAAAATTCCTCCAAGGCAGCCTTTCATACTCCTGGGATGATCTCTGCCCCTCAAAAAAAAAAAAAGATCCCAGATTCCATTCATATTGCCAAAATCTGATTTGACTAAATAAACCAACTCTACAAAATTATCAAAAACTACAAAATGTCCTAATCCAAACCATTTCCAAAAAGTAGTAATGATGAGTAGAAATGTACTTTTGTAATTCTACTATCCAAATTGGTAAACTATTTAGAGAAATGGGGAAGAAAGATTTAACAATACAAACACACTTGGATTTATTTCTCCATGCCTTTTGGGTTTCTAATATAATGAAAGGAATGGACCCCATTCCTAAGTCAAATTATGACTAAAGTTTGTGAACTTTGCATTGTTTCAGTCTTTGATGTCAGCCAAAAATGCTCTTCGCAGCACCCGCACTGTGCCCAGAAATGACTCCTTCTGTAATTCATATGGAGTAACATTTATCAGTAGCTTATCTAAATATGACTATATTTATATTTTTTTAATGACAGACATTTGTCCCACTACTATTGGAACAGTCTGATTATACTTCCATTTCGCCTTCTTTTCTGGCTACAAAACCCAGTATTTTATTGTGTCTCTCTCTGTACATAAGACACTGCAGTCCCTGGGTATAGCAATTTCAATGATCACTGCTATTTTTGCTTTCTTTTCATGGACTACTCTAACTGGTTTTCTTGCATCTATTTTTTGAGCTGTTGGTAATGTGAGACCCCTTGTGATATAAACATCATCACTATCTATAACGCTTTGTGGCTCAGGTTTCCAATGCTTCTCAACGACTTCAATATAGTAATGTTTGCACAACCTTCAGTGCAAAAGTCTTGCTACATTATTATGCCTTTCAGTATACAGGCCCTCTGCCATTAGTGTATCACACACAGCAGCAAGATGTGTGACTGTTTTCAGTTCTGTTTTACAGAACCTGAATTATCTGTTTCTCCCACATGTTCAGTGGACTTTGCAAACACTATCATGTGTTGCCATTATTAACCTTTCATCTTTTGATTTAAATTCACCTCTCCTTATTTATTCCAACATCAGATCCTGATCAACATGAGGTTGTTCCAGGAGTTTTCTATACTTGCAACTATATTTATGCCTTTTCCAAATTTCTTGTCTTCTCATCTGATCCTTCTCCTTATATTCTTTTTTTTTTTTTTTTTTTGGCATATTCAGTTACTGCCTGATTTTTGTTTACTTCTGGTTTGATTTACATTCCTGCTTGACACGGATATGTTTCTGTTAACAAAGCAAGGAAGTCATCTTAGATTTGTTCCATTCATGTTTTAAAACTTTCACTAAGTTTGGAGCTGGTGAGGTCACCAGATACATATGAAGTCCTACAGTTACAGATCTATACAAGTAATCAGTTTTGAGGTGGCCCATACTGCATTCAGAACAAGGAATATATGATCTTGGTATACACTCCACCGGATTCACTATCCTTCCATGCAGGACTAGCTTAGTCCTGTATGGAAGCGGCCGTTTAGGAGCAGGATGGCAGAGCGTCATGCATATTAATGAAGGCATGCTGCCTGAGCTCCTAAATGGACATGGAGCATGTTCGAGTGCAGGGGGTGTGTCTGAGAGCAGAGCTCTCAGAATATACCTGCCCCTGCAATGAAGAACAGCAGTGTATGAATAAGAATGAGCGAGACTGCTCATAGGTGTCCGCATACCCCCAGCAACATCCCCCCAAGTTTACAAGAGCAATATTTAAAACAGTCAAGATAAATAAGTTTTTTTTTTATAAAACAGATTAAATTTAACCGTAGTTGCACGGGTTAGCCCATCACTTAAATGGCACAAGAGGATAAAAATCAAGATATATGCAATGAAAGCAATACAGCAATAGTGTAGTGGGCAGAGCATTCGCCTTACGAGCAGTCATTCCCAGTTTGAGTCCCACTCCAGTACAATCCATTTTCCATGTCAAATCACTTTATGATGAATTTATTTTGTTGCATTACCTATGACATAACATATATTTGTGAACTGGAGTACTTCATTAAATGCAAATGTGAGGTGTCATTGTCATAATGTTGCAAAGTCCACAGATAATCACAAGTGCCCCATACATTATATGTACACAGAAATCAGGGATACAAATGGAAGGTAAAATGTGTAATGAATGATAAATCTACAGTTTGCAAATCCACCACATTCCCAAGAACCATTAGATATTACTGTCTAAATTAGTGTGGTGGTAAGGGGGTGTAAGCACTAGTAAGCAAGAGTAAGCATATTTAAGCAGTAGTAAGCAGACATAAGCATATTTAATCAGTAGTAAGTGGGTTTAAGCCCGTTTCCATGGGGGTAAGCAATGTGCACACAGGTTAAGCAATATTGAAGCTAACACTCTGTAAGCATATTTAACCAGAGGTTAGCATTGCTTACCTTCGTGCAAACCCACTCAAACCTGCTTACAATTGCTTAAAAGTGCCTTAATCAATTTGCATGCATCAGCCGCTGTTCTGGCCAGAAACAAAATAGACAGCCTTTGCAGGTCTTGAACCCAGAACCCTGTATACTATACTCACAGTAGTTAACCACTAAGCCATCACAGCAGTACATAAAATTTGAGGTATCGCCAAATAGATCCATACTATAGGAAATATAAACTGAACATGTGAAAGGAATCTATATACAGTTTTATACTGCATAACCTATGACAGGACATAAATATGTGAACTGGAGTACTGCATTAAGCCCAGATGTGAGGTGTCATTGTAATAAAGTGGTGAAATCCCCTAATAAACACAAGGACCCCATACAGTGTATGTACACATGAATCATGGATACCAAACACATATATAACATGTAATGAATAATAAATCAATGCCACAATGCAAATATAATGCAACTTAAATATTAAGCAATGCTAAGCATTGCACAGCCCAGCTTAGTAGATGTAAGCAATGTGTAGGTCAGCTAACTCAGTCTGCCCATTGGTATACCCCTTTAAGCAATGCCAACCTTAGATAAGCAGGTTTGCACATAGCTTAGCCTTTTCAAAACTGTCCAATCATGGCAAAGTGTGGGAAACCGGCCCTATTTAAACTCAACAGGTGGGAATACATCTCATAACTGGTTGTAGCTTCCCCTTGTAGGCACTATGTCTGGAGTAGGAGAGGGTGTACGCTTTTGGGTGCAGCGCTGGGGTATCCAGGAGTCCAGAGTCATGGCAGGACTCCTTGTGAAAGACCATGACTAGAGACTGCTGCAGGGTCAGTACCAGGGTTCCCAATACAAAGCGGAAGCCTGGGACTGTCTCACCCATGACTTCACCATTGCCACTAGCATACCCCGAACTGGTGAGCAGGTCAGACATCACTATGCTGACCTGAAGCGGAGAAAGGGGGATCTCTTGGATCAGTGGATCCAAGAGGCTAGGAGGACAGGGGAAGTCCCAGCTGTGTGTAAGTATCAGTCCACTAGCTGTTTAATAATTGCCAGCTCATGTATATTATGGACAGGTATGGCTAAATATTCCTCTTATGTCTTTCACAGTGGCAGGTGAGAGGGCTACGAACCAGGAAGCCTATGGCTGTAGACTGCAGCGGTTGCGATGCCAGGCAGGTTAGTAATACTCTTGCATGTACTGTCTTAGGAAATAAATCTAAAAGTAGTAGTAAGTTAACTGCCTATATAAAATCTGCATTGTTTAAGGCATGCACTGCATACACCAGAGAATAGGGCAGGAAGAGTCTCATATAGGTTGTATGTAAATAAAAGCATAATAGCCTGACAATTAAGGTCTAACTGCTGGACTGCATGTGTTCACTCTGGTATCATATGGTAATGTAGAGTTGCAATCACTTAATAGTACTGTTGTAGTAAGCACTGTTACACACACTGTGTTACATAAATAAATTGTATAGGAATGTCTGTATATGACTGTTGTAATCCCAAGAGGTCAAATAGTATAACTGAGAGAGACTTAGACAGAAAACACTGAAAAGACAGACAAAATCCAAATAGCACTCTCAACTGCAATGTGAACTGGTGCATTTTGTGCACACACAGCCATGGAATGAATCCTGGGAGTAGTAGTGGGCTGTATGCAGAATCATACCCCACAAGTGTACAGAAATGTTCCAGAATATCCAGTAAATCATCCCATAGCTGCTGCCTGTCACCCTGGCAAATCAGTGGGATGATCCCAGACATTTAGGCAGCAAACAAGACATACAACTGATTGTCAGACATCTATAACAGCAAACCTGTCACTCTAGCAGCCCCCCAAAATGTTATGAGTAAGTAGCCAAGTATGTCCCATCTCCACCCCCATGTTGTCAAGCTATGACCAGAGTGTGTACAGTAACAGAGTGAGATGTATGTGCATAATACTAATGTGGAAACTGGTAAGTTGTGTGGCAAAATGCAGGTAGTGCTAACAAACATTGCTCCCACAGGTCTGTCAGATACGAACACTGTGCCTGTAAATAAAAGATTGATATCCTGTACTGGTACTGTTTACTATGGTATTGTATGGCACTGTTAGTGTTGCAGTTGCTCAGAATAATAAGGTATTACTCATCACTGTCACCCACACTGTACTACATAATACAACTGTCTAGGAAATCCTGTATAAGAGTGTTGTAATTACAAGGTCAGAATGTAAAATCACAGGAGATTTATAGACAGAAATCAGACAAGAGATACACAGCAATACCTATATAGCACATTCAACTGTGATGGACAGTGTCATATTTTTAGCAGACAAAGCCATGATTCAAATCCTGGGAGTGGTAGTTAGTTGTATGCAGAATCACACCCCACAAGTGTACCGAAATGTCCAGAATGTACAGTTATTTGGCCCATATCTGCTGGCTGTTACCCTGCCTCCTGCCATATCAGTGTGCTAATTTCTGACATGTAGGCAGCATTTCATGTCATATAACTGACTGTCCGACCTGTACATATTTGAAAAATATCAAATAAAACAAACCTGTCATTGTACAAGTAACTAAAGGTTTAAGAGGGCAATAGTCGAAATATGTCCCGGTTCACCTGCCTGTGGTGAAGATATGCCCAGAGTGTGTGCAAAAAAAGATGGACAGGTATGTGCATAACATCAAGCTGGAATCTGGGAGTATGTGTAGAAACAGTTAGGTAGTGTTAACAAACAATACCTCCACAGGTATACCAGCTAAGAGGTGTATACTGCAGGTAAAACCAGTTCATGTATATAGTTGTCGACAGCCATACCACTGTCCAAACTAAGGCAATAGGGTACTGTATTAATACCTGTAAGGTGCAGATCACAGCATTGACTAGGAAAGTAATGCGAGCTACAGGAATATACAAGTTGTTAATTGACATCTTTCCCCCCCACACCATATCTGCAACAATAAACTAAATACACAACTCAACTGGTATGTGCTGACTTAACTCTACTGTTGGGACATATGTCCTATTGTTAAATAATTATATAAATTTGTTTATATGCATGTACTATGTTGAAATACTCCCACATTGGTGGCATGCTGCCATCAATGTGCCTGCATGCTGTTGTAATAACCACTGTGGTCCCATATATGCATGGGTTCTGTTTGCTATGCAACTGTTCCATATCTGGTGTTTGGGTTAATGGGAATATCTATGCATGCTGTTATACCTAATCCTGGAATGTGTTAATTATTACTAACCCACATATGTTGATAAAATTTAAACACCTAGCACATTTGGGAAGCCGGTCCCGGCTGACCCACCTGTCCCACCTCAGCTGGCCATGGCACCAGGCACCAGCACATCTGGGGCCCAACCCAGGACCTCCTAGTCCATTGATCCTGCACCAGCTTCAGGTGAAACCACCTCAGAGGATGGGGCTTGCCCCCCAAAGTGGGCGCAGAGAGGAACCTGTCACCTGTTGCTAGGTCTGGGCCGTGGTGCGTAGCGAGCTCCGATCTGCTATGCCAGCTTGAGGGCCATGTGTCGCAACTAGACGGTCAGCCTGGCCCTCCTACTCAGCCCCAGCACAGCCACCTTCGGGGCTATGAAGGTGTACTGGTGACTGCCCATGGGTGGGGACCTCAGTCCCACTGTTTCTACTAGGGGGCTCATGGGCTTCCGATTTCCCAACACCCCTCCCCATCAAGTGTGTCATATACCACCCCTGTATGCATCTTGTTTGTCTTGTCTGTTAACCTACCCAAACTACCTCCCCAAATATATCTACTATCCCTCCCCAACATCCCTCTCTCACCTGAAAAAAAGGGCAATCCGTTCCCAAAAAAAAATCTCACCCCATACATAGCTGTCCATTTTGCACACGTGTCCACTGGACACATGTAATCTGGTCAAATTGGCTTAACAACATATTATTGTTGTCCTCACCCCTCTCTCAGGGGTATGAGTGTCCAAATCTATCTCCAAATTCAGTGTATATGCACAGCTGTTGCTGTAGAAGAAATGGGCAGCTATGGACCTTCCCTACACCCTTCCTGCACATCCCTAGCTATTTTTCCTACTGTCTTTCCCTCTTTGTGCCGCTTTTTCACCACTTTCCTATCAAGCCTTTTTCATTTTTTTAAAGAAAGCACTGGGGTAAGCAGGAGTAAGCAAATTTAAGCAGCAGTAAGTGGGTTTAAGCCTGTTTGCATGGAGGTAAGAAATGATTACACAGGTTAAGCAATTTAAAAGATAACTGAGTATAAGAAACTGTAACCAGAAGTTAACAGTGCTTACCTCCACACAAACCTGCACAAACCCACTTACAACTGCTTAAAAGTGCCTTAATCACTTTGTATCCAATGGCCCTTGTTCTGCCCAGCAACAAAATAAACAGTCTGCAAGGCTTGAACCCAAGACACTGCATACCTTAGCCAAAGTGATATACCACTAAGCCATGTCAGATATACATAAGGCTGATGTTTTCACAAACATATCATCCAGCACAGTCATTCAACAGTACAGGAAATGTAATTAAACATGCATGTGTATATATTAATTTATGTATTTATTTATTTTACATGTGTTAACCGTGTTAATCTGACTGAACTTTTCGCTCATTTTCGGCAGAGACCCGAGGAGAAAAGCTCCTCCGTGAATAAAATGTAACAAAGTCCCATTACAGTCAGCAAAAAAGTTACTATCAAGTTACAATAGCACATGTGTATGTGTGTATATATATTTCTAGCTATATAGATATATAAATATATATTTATAGAAATATATATATATATATATACATTCTTACACACACACACACACACATATATATATATATATATATATATATATATATATATATATATATATATATATATATATATATATATATATATATATATATATATATATATATATATATATATATATATATATATATATATTATATATATATATATATATATATATATATATATATATATATATATATATATATATATACAGATATATAGCTATAGATATAAAAGAGAACATAAATACATTATGACCACAAACACCATTAATGGGGGTGAGGTGGCCCAAGCTACATACGACTTTTATGTATTGATATTACCTCCCCACAGCCAAACAGGTCTGCCCTGCAATACAGTACCAACTGTTGCAAGTCCCATAACCAGGACTCAACACAAGATGGGCACAAGATGTTAACAGTCCATCCCACCTGTATGATGTCAGGCTGGTATCAATAACATATCATGCAGGACAGTCTGGCTACCATAGGGGATGTACAATGTGGAAGTAATAAACATTCCTAAGATACATATACACACACACACACACATATATATGTAGATACATATATATATATATATATATATATATATATATATATATATATATATATATATATATATATATATATAAATAACTACACATACACACACACACAGATATGTATAGGAAGATACATATTTAGAGGGTGCACACCATACAAAACAGCCAGTATTCCTACAGTTGCCACCTTACCAAATGGACACTGTATGAGTCACCCATACAAAAGACAATTGTTGCATGAAACATATACCCACAGAGAGGACAAAAGATACAACACCACACACAGGTTTGCATACATGAGAAAGCTTTATTTGTGTACTATTACAGTTGTATATGCCATGTCATAGCAGCTGTTTAGACTTTGCAATACATATAAACAGACTAATGCAACTCTCAAACAGATCAATTAATACCATATTCCGGAAAGCATAACATATGTTGCTGTCCAGGCCATAGCCTTCAAGTAGGACAACAGTAAAGACAGACTGGGCCACAGGATAATAATCAGTCAACAGTAAGTAATGCAAATGTATAGTCCAGCAGCCTCTATCTAAACTCTGTATGCAATCCCTAGGGGGAAAAGACTTCATTTGACACAATGGGATGTACCTGTTACATAACAAGGCATAACTGAAACCATCACAATCACACTGACAAACAGAAAAGTCTGTATGGCAGGAAGCAGTAGGCCTGCATTTTCCTAAGGTGAATTGTAATGGCAATGTACATCCAGATACGTTAAGGCAGCTTACCCCTGATATCCCTCACCTGTTGTAACAGTGTAGGTTAGTTATGGTGCATCTCATCCCCCCATAGACTGACATATAGGGGCATATACCACTGTTACATACACTGACCTCTAGACTGCAGAAGGGCACACATGTATTGTACAGATGAGGCCCACACATATATGGACCTAACCCCACAATATGTGTGGGGTCACAACAGCAGTGGAATGAAGGCAGGAATGGCAGCATGACATACTCTCAGGCCACTAAATAACAACCCCTGACAGCATGTCATATGGACAAAGCCTAGTATGTAGGTGGAGGACAGAGGCCAGAACCCAGGCCCATATGTGAAATAGTCTTGTCACACACTAAGCAAGTTGCTGGTGTTACAGGATAGTCTGCAACATAACCCATGGCATGAATATGAATGCAGAAGCACAAAGTGATGTAGCCATGTACTGATGGCACTCAACACACACACACTGCCAGTGATATATCTGACACAAAACCTGTGCGGTGGACAGACAAAACATAACAGGCACACCTCTGGCCATCAAGTGGATAGGCCTACAGTTGAGAGCTACGCAGACAGATTGCAGTCCATGTTAAACTAGTATGTACACACAAACCCTGTAACACTGGTGCTAAACAATGCATACAACACTACTCACACTCTGTCTGTAGTTCTGGAACCTCATACAAATATGTAGCTGGCCTGAGTGCAAGTTCTCTTGTAAGAGGTATTGCTACCTGCTGTCTGTAACACTGCTGCCCACACACAGGAATGATGTCCACCATACAGGAAAAGTAAAGGGACCACGCCCACATGATGTAGGGATTTATAGTAGCGGGCTGCCATGATAGTGGTAATTGGAAATACTACACAGCATGCTGCATGCAGGTAGCAAGTGGAGGACACTGATTGGTGCAGAGGCCATCACCTGATTATGTGCATCACCTACAAAAGCCATGCTGCAATCTATTCCAAGCAGCTCAATCCATTTACTGGAGTGAGAGAGAAAGAGAGAGAGAGAGAGATGGAGAAAGAGAGAGAGAATAAGAGAAACCAGATCCACAACCAAAACCAAAACAGAAACAAAAAAGGAGGCTAATGCCATATCCAAGGAAAAAAAAACTCCTACAAGGAAACCATCCACAACACACCTCATTCCCACAACAGGTATGTGAAGTATACATGCATGTAATTGACTGTAGTACTTGGTCCATAATACTGGGATAGATGATGTGGAATGATATATATGTGCCATCAGGTATTGCTGTTGTAATGATGTTCAGCTGAACAACTGCTATGGACAATACAGTCTGTCCCTGTGGGTAGTGGGCCATACCTGCCAACTGTGCAGAGCAGCACTGACTGACAAGATGTAAGCCAAAATAGTGTGTGTTGTGTAATGGAAAGGATGTATATTACTGTGGCCAATAGCTGGTGGTGGAAGTAATGCCATAATGAAGGACATGTGGGTTCCAGAGCCCACCACTTGCAGGACACTCAGGTTAACATGTATTGTAGCATGCTGAAATGTCATAGGTGTGTAATAGGCTTACCTGCAATCTGGCCCTATATATACCCCCAATGTCAGGCTGTGTCCATTTGTGGCACCCGTCTGTGTTGTAGCAAGGCAGAACAGTGCAGCTGTGCTGGATGGAGAGTTAGAGATTGTGGACCTGATGTCTGAATGTACCCCATATATAGGTATGTATATGTTTACATATATCTAAATATATTTCTATATATACATAGATATATATATATATATATATATATATATATATATATATATATATATATATATATATATATATATATATATATATATATATATATATATATATATATATATATATATATATATATATACATATATATACATACATAAAAATAAAATATATATATAAACACATATATACAACATAAAATATATCTACACACACACACACACACACACACACACACACACACATATATATATATATATATATATGCGTATAGCTACATATATACAAACACACACACACACATGTATGTAAATACATGTCCGCTATATTACCACCACAGTGCTGCATGCTATGTGTGAGGGAACATCACACATAGCAATACACACAGATATATACAGCTGTAACTGTGTTCAACATGGACGGGAATGTCACATGTGAACCCCTTGTTGGGACCACATTGCCCTTGTCTGTGAAGCAGAGAATAGGAATATGGGGAAGGATAGCAGGTATATTTGTGGAGGTGGTTCAGGTTGGTAGATATAGAGGACAGCCTACAGGGGTGGTATATGACACATGTGGTGGATAAACATTCTGGATGGTATGTGTGGTCTGCAATGTGGAAGCCCCATGAGCCCCCATATGGGAACAATGGGAACAAAACCCCCAGCAATTGTTAGTCACTACAGCAGTTCCACAGCCCTGAAGGTGCCTGGCCTGGAGGCTGAGCAGGAGGAGCATGTGGACCCTGTGATTGAGTACTGGGTGCCTCAAGGTACTGTAGCACATCCCACAAGTTTCTGTGGAGCCCCCTGTGGAACAGACCCTGGACCTGACCTCAGGTGACAGGATCATGTCTGTGTGTGCCCCAAGGGGGGGGGGCAACATCCCCTGAGGTGGTTCCACCTGAAGGTAGTGCTGGACAAGTAGATGAGGAGGCCCCAGGGTGGGTCCCACATGTGATGTGGCCTGGTAACATGGCCAGATGAGATGGGAGAGGTGGTGCTGCTGGCAACCATTCCCTAAACATGCTATTGTGTCACTGTTATAGAACATATGTGGGTAGTAGTAGTCCACACAATCCCAGAACATGTCCAACAGCATGCATAGATATCCCCAATAACACAGAATGACAGATGTGCAGCAATCACATAACAAGCATACCACATACATATATGGAACCATAGTGGCCCTGACAATGGCATGCAGCTGAAATAGTCCATAACAGGCCAGCAATGATAGTGTCCACACAGGGAACATAGCTACAAACACATAGCACAAAGTGTGCTACAGTACAATGTATGTCCCAATGGTAGGTAAGCTGTAGCCATACCTATTGAGTTGTGTGAATAGTTTGTTGTCGCTGATATGGTGGGGTGTGACAGAGATGTGTATTAAGAACTATGGTAACCTTGCTGTATGAGTTGCTCAGACCTGTTTCCATCTTTATGTCTTTTAGGCAAGATGTCCCACAGCTGTTTACCAGGGTATTCCGCGGCAGAAAATGAGATAATCTTGAACCACCTTATACAGCACTATCCAGTTCTGTTCAGCAGGGCTGCCCCTGAGCAGCAGGAGTGGACTGCCCAGTGGAATGATCTAGTCCACAGGGTCAATGATGTTGGCCTGCATAACCGCAGTTATGAGCAGGTCTGTTATCATTGTACCGACACAATGCCCGTCAGTGTGCTGCTGCAGTCCAGGGGGATCACCTCACAACAGGGGGGGGGGTCATGCCATCCATCCCCCCCTGACATGTGTTGAGGAGCTCCTCGCCAGCCTCATGGCACTTGCCCACCCGCACAACAACAACTGGTAGAGACCATTGGGGAGGTGGGTGCTACCATCACACCAGCTGAGGAGCATGCAGGAAAGGCCACAGGGCACATCAGTAGACCACTGTTGCATATGCATCCACATCTGTACAGGTTGATCATGCATATTTGAGATGTCATATATATATATATATATATATATATATATATATATATATATATATATATAGTCTGTTGCTGCATAGTAGTAATAAACAAATGTGCATAAGCAGTAGTATTGTGGACTTCTACTGTTGATGTACTGTAATGCTGCACCCACCCTGTAGCAATGCCACAGCTATGGCCACTGACATCACATCTCTCACACTCTTATGTAGGTCCCTCTGGTATACCCCCAAGGCAGCAGCCTGTAGCTGCTGAGTATGGTTTATGTTCATGCTTGCCAATACACCAGGCATGTAATATCTATGGTATATTCCATGCACACATCTAACACACCTACCCATAATGCATGCCATACATGTTCACGTATTGTTGTTGTTAAATGCACTGCATCACAGTGGTGACCATTTTGGGGTATCTGAAGGGTATGTCAGACAACTGCAAGATAACTAACATCCTGTCATTGTGAAATGTGTCCACAGGGATGAACATAATGGTGGGACACATGGTCTACAGTAGGGACATGTGTGAAACATCACTGTTGTACAGTGCAACAACAGTGTATATACCAGTATTACAATGGCAACTGTTACAGATCTACAATATGGCATAACATAATACTGTGGTCCACATTATTAGCTGGGGCTAGGCTGTTACACGTGGTGTTCATCGTATGGGACACTGCAAACTGACACATATGTGTAGGCCATACTTGTCAAGCATCTGCAAAAAGGCTGAAGGTGGGGAGGGTGTATCAGCATGACACACCAGTGCACTGCAGCAGGGATCCTAAGGATGCTAAGAATTGCTGTATATGCACACATTCAGGTTCAGGAACTGTGGCAGACATACCCTAACTCCACAGCAATAGTGACGGCAGTGTGCGAACTCCAAGGGGTGTCCACATGAGTAGACCTTGCAATCATGCAGAGTTGGGTGACATGTGTAGGGCAGACTGACCATATACTGGCAAATGCAGATGGCCCATGCTAGTATACCCTTGCCAGGAATAGTGACTGTTGAAGTACACATAACAATATGGTGCAACCAACCGTCATGATAACAGCGTGTACACATATGCACCCATGGAGTGTATGCATTGCGGTCAGCATCTGCACACCTAACATATTTCTTAGACACTGCATGTAAATGCACAGGACATATGTCACATGTCAGGCTCATGTACTGTTAATATATGCGGTGATGTGGTCCCATGGCAGATCAAGGAAGAGTGCATCATATCAGTAAGAGTGTGTACACTCCCCATAGCCACGGTAAGGTCTGACGGTTGTCAGTGTAATAGTATCGGATTGGTCATACATGCACCGCTGATGTTGAGATCTGTAAACCAGACATCAGGCATTTACAAATGACATCTGTCCACATATCATCCCAGGTATGTGTCGCTCAAACACATAGGGGCTGTGAGCATTAGAGCAGACATAACTGACAAAGTAATACACGTTCATCAATGGTTTGTACACCTGTGAGGTTTGGTGCACAGTACATGGCAGGGTGCAGAACAGGTGCACAGCAATACTGTGTACATGGGTGCAGTGTTTTCCAGGGGAAGGGGCATCACTTACTAACACAGCCCATGCATCACACACGTGTATACTGTTGCTAGCATGGATTGACTGGCATGTACTGAACAATACTTACATATGACACTCCAGTGTGTGACATTATGGAGTGAACGTAGTAGCCCCTAACATATAGGGGCCATGCTCACGATGTCTGGACATACACAGGGTGAACACTGGATGACAGCAGTGAGGCCATGTAAAACCTACTCCACTCAAATCAAGGAGGTAATGGAGTAACAGGTCTTATGTTATAATCACTCGTCTAGGCATTTAGAGGAATGATACATTAATGAGTGGTATTAATGAATGTATGTTACCAAGTGTGACGCAGGATGAGGAACTTATGTGAATAAACATTTGACTGTCTGTAAAATCAGGGACAGGTAGGTATTAAGGTGGAATGTGTGTGTGTGTGTGTGTGTGTGTGTGTGTGTGTGTGTGTGTGTGTGTGTGTGTGTGTGTTGTTATGCAATGCTGTACAGGTCTTAAAGTGCATTTCTTGTTTTCTCCCACAGATGGCAAGGTGGGTCAGGGTCCCTCCTGCATGCAATCTTATGTTGGTGTCCATACAGACACTGAAGATGATGATAGTACTGTTGAGGCACAGGCAGGGTTGTCACGGGCCGAAACTGCACCATTGTTTGACATCCCCCTCTCAGCCACCCCAACCCTGCACACAGTTACAGTGCCTATACATACCCCATCACCAGTGGCCATAGTGGAGGGACAGTTGGTGGTTGGTAGCAGTGCACAGGAGAGTGTGGTATCTATGCCTACTGTGTCTGGTCACAGCAGGCATAGCCAGATGTCTGGCAGGGTACCACATAGGCAGATGTACCAGGGTGCTCATGGTAGGGCCACTGGTCATCATGCCCCTGACAGAAGCACCACAACTGGTACCAACAGGAAATGTTTCAGACTGTCATGGGGGCACAGGCCAATATGGAACTGTACACCAGACAGGGCCTGAGGCTACAGAGGACTGCTCTCTCATCTAAAAGCAACAAATTCCATGACCTGTCTGGTGCTCTCCATGATTATACCGAGCTCATGGATAGATTGTTGGGTGAGATGGTGGGCCTCATCAACTGTGTTTTGTCATTGTTTGAACATGTGGTGGGAGTGCATTGATGGCCATGTGGATGTAGGCCAGCAACACCAACAGCTGGCGGTCAACGTGGAGGTGCAAGGACACCAAGATGCTCCCGTAGTGGCAGTACCAGCCCCAGCACTGCAGGGGGTCACTGTCCACACCACACCACAGCAGGCCATGTGCACATCTCCCTGGCCAGTCACAAGAAGGATGTGGTTCCAGCAGACATCTGCCATCATCAGGGGAGAGTAGCACATCCAGGCTTGTATCTGGATGTGCCCATGGAACCCCTGGTAGGCACAGTCCTTGTGGCTGTGGCCATAGGCGATGAACTGCACACCCTGCGAGGTATGGTCTGCATCAGTCCAAAAAACACCTGTATAGGGCAGCCACATGGTCTGCATCTGTCCAAGAAACACCTGTATAGGGCAGCCACATGGCAGAACTGTGTGCATGCATACCCACACACTATACAAACACACCTAGGGAAACCCCATACCTACAAACACCACATCACCATGCCCATTTCAACTAATTACACCCCTCACTCACACACATGGTGTCAAACATATAGCCCACCCTTGGTATCTGGCAAACCAACACACCCTATGCATATGATGATACTTGTGCCACATCCCTGTCATCCATAACATCGATGCAGGGATAGGCTAATATGGTTCTGATGCACACGGTGACTGTACTACAGTGTACCAATGTACTGCAGTCTAACATGTTGTCAGGAGTAATGTTTAATGCATACATGTCAGGTAGTGTAGCTGTCCAGCCATGATGCATTATAGCTGTTAGTAACACTGAGTGATTGTGGTCTCCATAATGTTATCCATTTGTGTTGTAGGTGTACATGTGTCAGCAGGAGGATGGTCTGCAGTCATATTCTACAAGGGGTATGGCACTATGGTGACACCATGGTTGTGACATATCCTGGGTACAGTTGAACACATGTCACAGGTTTGTATAACAGTTATTGCCTGTGCCACATGGACAGGTGACCCACTGGAACGTGTATAATCAGCAACATGATGTAGACCCATCCACATACACGCACACTCTTACTTGGCAACACTGGGACTAGACACCTACCTAGGTATGTAGTGCTACTGACATGTGTGGCTTTCATTACACACACCACACAGCATTTAGGGTGAGATGTGTTTCAGGTCACATGTTACATGCAGGATATCCCCAGACATGTACAGTATGGTAATGGAGGATGTAATGGTTGTATATGGACAATACATAGTGTGACATACCGTCATATACACATTAACAGACACATAACAGGCAGACACACATCCAAGAGACCTGGGCCTTTCAGTGCTAACTAACTTGGTGTGTCCAATGTGTTACAGACAGGCTGCACATAGCACATGCATAATTGGTCTAGATTGTGCTATCAGTTACCTGTATGGTTGATGGTGACAGTGGTCACCATACAGTGGTACATGGGACATATACCGGGTGTACCATGGTGTAAAGACAGTGTATACAGTACCTACATCCCACAGTGGATATTGTACTCACTGGAACCCATGATGACACTCTGACATACCCACCATCACACATTGCCCACGACTGCAATACAACCCATTGTACATCCCAACAGTGGTACTACAGGGATATGCATCTAATGCACATGCTACAGGCATAGTAGGGTGTTGCATTGTCATGCCTCACCTATGGGCAGCAACATTATCTGTACTACTGTGTGGCAATGCATATTGTAATAGGAGTATGTGGACTCGGAATGCTGTACCCTACAGATATACAGACATGCACACATACACACACTTGCCAGAACTTAATGGGTATCCCATGCCTATTGACCCATTTGTACAAAACTGTTGTGCCAGTACTACAAGGCTCATGTAGCCATTAGGGAGAGGAGTGTAACAGGGTACATGTAATGTCTGAGACAGTAGCAGCCACATCTTACTATCGCAATAGGTGTTGTGGTGGTTGTGAAAGCCCTCATGGTATTCCCAACTACAGGTGTACTAACACACAGACACTGCTATTCTCAGTAATGCACATGTACACATGTGGCAGTACTGGGGTACATCGCTGTAGGTGATCATAGGTGTGTACCTGGCTATTGTCCATGGAGAGATAGGTAGTGTAGGGGATGTGTGTACAGTTGTATCATGCCACCTGCCATGCGCCAGCAGGCAATCTATCGACAGACACCACTGTGGTGACCCTCAGGGTGAGAGTGACATGCATCAGCCAATCCTCTGGGTGCCTCCTGCAAATGGCCACTGAGGTGATCCAGTTGACATGTATGGAACATGTATTACAACACATGGTTAGTGTCTGTGATGGAGACCTGTACCCAAGCATGTTCTGTTGACTGTGGTAGTGTAGTGGAAGTACCTGTGGCATGTGGTGCATACAGGGTGTTGTCTCCTATATGTGCAAGTTATAACACCGCTGGGCAGACATGTGAGTGTCAGTCATGCATAGGTTGCCTGTGTGTATCAAATCTGGATAACAGCCATCTGCACACCTGTACAGGGACTGACATACATCAGCTTTGCAAGTAGCTATGCAGTAGAATGAATGTGTCGACAGATAGACGTCTGACAAAAATATGTATGCCATTACTACATGTTGGAAACCCTCACTGACATGTGCTGTACAGATGGTAGTCTACAGTTACTTTCCACATGTCAGATCATTATCCAGTAGGGGATATATACTGTGACACAGCTCACACACCAGGAACATGACAGTGAGACGTCAGAGTCCAGCTATGCCTGCAGGTGTACTTGTTGTCAGTACTACATTTAGCACTCTACTCTTGTCTGGGAAAGCACTGTCAACAGTAGTACCATCATGATACATTACATGTGACAGCATGTAACCTGGATTACTACCTTTGTATGTAACACATTCACATGGATAACAGTGCTGTACAGGTCTTATATACTTGAGTATCTCAGACATGACACTAACACCCCTACTGTAATGACAGCACATAGACACATGTATTGCACGTGGCATTACACACACTTATTACATATGTCATTGCCCTGCTATGTTATCAGACTGGGATGTGAGCACTGGTTACAAGGGCTGAGCCATGCTTAGCAGATGTCAGCATTGCTGCAATATAACAGCTAAGCAGATTTGCGCACTGGTAAGCAAAGCCTACATGGTGTAAGAGCTCGTATGTTTAACAGTAACTTAGCACCGCTTAGCTTCGCGCAAACCCACACAAAGGCACTTAAAGCTGCTCAAAACTGCCTTAACCACTCTATATCCAACAGCCCTTGTTCTGCTCAGTAACAAAATACACAGCCCTTGAACCCAGCACCCTGTACCCTATAGTCACAACAGTTAACCTCTACGCCATGACAGCTGTGAAGACAGTGGTTGTTTTTCCAATATATCTGTCACTACTTATATTGAATATTATTGAACAATTGCTTTGACTTCCACAATTGTATAGTACTTGTTATTGATATTACTGTTGCATCACATATGTTGTTTTATCTAAATATACACATATCAGATACATATGGTGAGATACATCTAGGAAGGTATATACAACCGTGATGTTTACACATGACAGGAATATGGATATATACATGTACATATGTAGATATATGTCTACATGTACATACACATATATATTCATACATATGCATGTCTACACATCTGTATAGTGCATCATATATAGGGCCATTTGTGGATCTCTCCATATATATATATATATATATATATATATATATATATATATGTATGTATGCACATCCTATGTGTACAGATATACCTATTTATGTTGATATATATGTAGATATCTATTACTATATGTGCATACATATCTAATCAGATTTATCTATTTATGTCGATATATATGTAGATATCCATAACTATATGTGCATATATATATCTATATGTCTGTATATGTGTAGACATATATTGCTGTGTATATGTATATATTTGTGTTTATATGTGTGTATATATATATATATATATATATATATATATATATATATATATATATATGTGTGTAAATATATAAATAAATAAATATATATATATATATATATATATATATATATATATATATATATATATATGTATATCAATATAAGTATGTAGATATGTATGTGTGTATATATCTATCTATCTATATATATATATATATATATATATATATATATATATATATATATATATATATATATATACACACACACACACACACACACACACACACACACACACACACACACATACATATATGTTTACTCTATGTCCAGAACATGGTGAGAAGTCCTACCTTAGCACCAATAGTCCCAGCCTCTTAGTGGAAGGGGATGTCATATATGTATTGCAGGTATATATGTAGACTGTTGCTAGAGGGGTTGTCTTAACAGACGAGTGTGGGAGGTCATATCTGCTTTTGACATGTACTCCATTGGCTACTGACAGACATCCTAAGGATGTCATAGTACAGTACCACTGCTAGCACAGCAATGATCCTGTGGAGTACAGCACAGATATGACTAATATATGTGGACAGTCTGGCATTCTGTGGTCATTCCAGAAGTGTACACATATCCCCTTCATGTGAGACGTGGACCACGCCACACAATGTGGATGTTAATAGTCATGTACATGGGTATATCACGTAAATACTGGACTGCATATGCCCACACAGTTTATGCATTCACACACACCAGTCTGTCCTGACACATAATACCTGGTGGTGCAGAGATCACATGGCCACATACTACCCAGTAATTAGTGACATACATCTGTACAGAATCCCACTGCTTTATCAGAAATGCACAACAGTTATGTTGGCCTGGCAGCAGTATGTCTTGCAAATAGCTGGACATAACAGCACACTGGGTAATTACACTAAGCTGCTAGGCATGTCACAAAGAACTGTGCAAACTACAGGCAGACTGCCACAGCACTGGACTACATTTTGTATGGGGGAATGCACATGTACATGCAAATATAGCAGGATCTACACGCATGTCACAGCACAGAGTAACAGACACCTGTGATAAAGTGCATACCCACAACCACTGTGAACACAGCCACAGCCACATATAGTATACAAGCTTAATATGACATTATATGGAATGTCTGATAAACACCATCCTTATATGTGCCACTCACAACTAACCCTACATACACTGGGTCACGACACAGTGTGGTCCGATGCCTGTCTGTGGTATGGGACACATGTGTGTCTGGCCCTACAGACATGTGAGCCAATAGGGTACCATTCACTGGAGCAGCATTTAACATCAGATAGAACAGGACCAAGAACAATGCCATCTACCACAGTCTGTGCACACCCCAAGGTATGTATACGCAATACACATGCTGTCAACAATCACCATAAGTACACAGACCCAGTACTGTACACACAACCACAGAATGCCCAGGTTATGTTCTCAGAAATAACCCCTACTATACATAACATGTCTAGCAGTCTGATATCTGACTGGCTTGTTATAAGGTATGATGTCAATAAATAATGGTGTACAGAACATATGCACCTCTTACTGCATGGCATATGTAAAAAAGTTGACAGACTTGTGGCTGGAGCTACAAACTCTGGGCCAATGTTGGCATGTTGCCATGATAACCTCATACATTTACTGTTATACCAGGGTTTGTTGTGACATATGTCCTATGAGGGATATGAAGTCAGTAACTCTCATGGCTGTCACCATGTACTGACTGCAATCCTCAGACTATGCTTCTGCAGTTCTAAGATAGGTGTTCTGTAAGTAACATAAGAAACATAAGGCTCCACAGACTGCCCAGTCTGCAGATAACCCTACAGATGGGAGTTTCCTCAAACACATAACACTATCATGACAGGTATTAAATCATGTAGACTATCCATATCCATACACACCCTGTTAAACCGACATTACTCCAAATGCAGAAAAGCAACACTTATATTCTGTAGTCATGTCTGGCACATCCCCCTCCTGTCTGTTGGCCTGTTTCCACAGTGTATGTTCTTAGAGGTAAATCCCAATACCATCTGTGATGCTGTTTGCCAAACACCAAATTGAGGTCCTGCTCACAGTGAATGAAAAGGCCCAACACCCACATGATGTTCCTAGATATTGGAGTGTGTTTCCATGCAATTGGCTATGGGAATGCTACCACAGCTGTTTCACATGCAATCAGCTAGAGGGGGGACTACAATTCATGCAGAGGCCATCAGTAGAGCAAGAGCATCATTTACAAAGCACAAGCTGCTGCCTAAGCAAAGCAGGTGTACTTCTCCACATCCACCAGAGAGGGAGTGAAACAGACAGAGACAAAGTAAGTCAGGGAGAAGGTGGGAGAGTAAAACCCAAGCATGCTTGTGTCACACACCTACCAGTACAGGGTTTCAAGCCCCTGACTGACTATGTATTGCTATCACATGTCTATGCAGTTATTGCATGCACCACATAGCTTACATGTTGGGGATCTGTCCAAAGGTATATCTGATGGTGGGTGACATCTGGAACAGTGATATAGCAGCGATAAAGTAGGTGTAGCACACATGCCTGTCCACATGAACAGGTGTCAATGTCAACACAGCTACACTCTCTCAGGGGCTCACACACATTGATACAGTTGGCAGGGTCAGGAATAGGCTTCCCAATTAGCTAGTTTGCCACAATACAGTAATGTACAGGTATCACATGCACCACAGGGGTTATCCAGATGATATATGGGCAAAGGGTATGTGAAAGTGACTGACATCAGACAGCATGCTTCAGTAGGCCAATGGGAGTTGTAGTGAGTGTGAATGTGGTTGAAAGCATCATACTCCACACACACAGACACAGGGTGCCAGTACTGACATGCATGGGTGCATTATTTCACAGGTGTGTAGAGATTGACCATGCCAGAAGGCTGTACAAGGCTAGGTGAAGGGTATACTTTGGCATCAGGCCATATGACAATGGTCTGCAGTGTGGCTCAGGGGTGTAGTGTCTGGATTGGCCCACACAGGTGGGTATTGTATTCACCATCCAGTCACCTGGGTTACTATTGTGTGTGGCCAGTGCTGTGCAATGCTTGCCATGTTGTGTTCTATAGTCCATGACATGGTCAGTGTCTGGGATGTGCACATGGTCCACATAAGTGTTCAGTGACATGTGGAACTGTACCTGAGGTGTCTGGCCCATGTTGTGTACACAGATTGTTATCATCAGATGTGCCAGTCCTGGCCTCATGTGGCGGGAATTGGTAATGGGCACCATGTTGACCCTGCACCTACATTGATAGCATGACAGAAGTATTCTCTGGTGTCAGTGTCATCTCTCCATACAGGGCATGTGTTTAAGGCATGGTATGTCTTTTAGGGGTCACATTTGATGGCACCACAGTTGTTGCAGGTGTCCAGTGAGGAACATAGTGAAGACACACTATCTGCAATTATGTGCCTATTATAATGATTGGACAGGGCGCCATGCCCTCTGTAGTCCACTGCAATCACACCATGGTTATATCTGTGGACAATATGCAGGGTACTACTATCAAAGCGGTTGTTGCATAGGCAAGTGTGTTTGTGTATGAGACATGGGTTGAGAGTGTTCTCTGGGTAATACAAGGGTTGCTTAATTTGTTCGCCAGGCCTTGATGTCACATGTAGGGGTATGGATTGGCAGCCCATCCCTCGGCTATTTAACATCTGCTATCCTTGTAAGGTGGACATTGTGACTTATAATAGGCCCACTATATAACAATTTGCAAAATACGCTCCACAATGAGTCCATTTGTTACACACTCACAGCCACCTCCACACAAGATACGAATGACAAACACACACACACACACACACACACACACACACACACACACACACACACACACACACACACACACACAGTTGCCATGTCTGGGATTAGACCTCCTACCTAACTAGTTTATCACACTACAGCATTTCACATTTATAGAACATGCCACAGAGATTACTGGAGTATTCCTTCCCCAAAGGTGTATTTCAAGGTGAATGACATCAGCAGGCTTGCCAAAGAAGAGCAATGAAGGTTGTAGTGAATTTGAATGGCCTCAAAAGCATTGCTCTCTACACAGATAAACAAACACACACACAATCCTCACTTGCCATGTCTGGCAATAGAACCCCTACCAAACTATTACATCATACTACAGCATTACCCTGTTATAGGACGCACCAGAGAGATTACGAGACTACTTTTTCCCCAAAAGTGTATTTCACAATGAATGACATCACAGACCTGTCAAAGAAGGACAGTGGAGGTTGTATTGACTGTGAATGGCCTCAAAAGCATTGCTCCCTACACAGACAAAAAAAAAACACACACAAACATCTACACTTGCCATGTCTGGGAATAGAACCCCTACTAAACTACTGCATCACACAACATCATTACACTGTTATAGGCCACACCACAGAGATTACTGGACTACTCCTTCCCCAAAAGTGTATTTCAAAATTAATGAAATCAGCAGGCTTGCCAGAGAAGGGCAATGGAGGTTGTATTGACTCTGAATGGCCTCAAAAGCCTTGCTCCCTACACAGACAAACATCCACACTTGCCATGTCTGGTACTAGAACTCTTACCTAACTAGTCTATCATACTACAACATTTCCCAGTTATAGGACACTCCACAGAGATTACTGGTCTATTTCCTCCCCAAAGGTGCATTTCAAAGTGATTGACATCAGTAGGCTTGCCAAAATAGGGCATTTGAATTGTAGTGAGTGTGACTAGCCGAAAAAGCATTGCTCCACACACACACACACATATACACACACACACACACATACACACACACACACACACACACACACACACACACACACACACACACACACACACACACACACATACACACACACACACACACACACACACACACACACACACATGTCTTGGATTAGAACTCCTACCAAACTAGTTTAGCACATTACAGCATTATGCAGTTAAAGGACGTGCCACAGAGATTACTGGGCTACTCCTTCTCCAAAGGTGTATTTCAAAGTGAATGACATCAGCAGGCTTGCCAAAGTAGGGCATTTGAATTGTAGTGAGTGTGACTAGCCTAAAAAGCATTGATCCCTACACAGACAAATACACACACACATACAGTTGCCACAACTGGGATTAGAACTCCTACTCATCTAGAGGTAGACACACCACACTCAGGCACACACAGGGTTATATTCCACAGGCATGTGTATACAACTGATAGATGACTACTGCCTTGTACAGTCATGTTGCACAGTTAGCACTAGCACCACAAAGTCTATAATGCTGAGGGATTCCAGAGGCTAATTTCTACGGTGAGTGACATTTACACATCATGTGGTTGTAGCCATTTGACTGTGAGCTGGGTGGGACAGGCCTCATGATGGAAGGCTCTTTGTCACTGTCACTCTTCCACACATCTATGTATGTGTACTTTTGGCATATTATAGTGTGTTGTCCTTGGATATGTGTGTGCATTCCTATCCAGTGTGTGTGCAAAGCATGGCTGGTGCATACTGAGGAGTGTATGCACTAATATCTGCAACTGTCAAATATGTATGGCCCACTGTTGTTTCCAGACATGGGCTTCATTTCCTTAAGTGTGTGAGCATGCCCAGTATGACCTTTTAGTATTTTGTTGTCTGACATTTCCTTCATTTCTCTAAGTGTGGGAGCATGCCCAGTATGCCCTTCTGTATTTAATGTGTGGATCCATTCCAGGTAGATTGTAATCCAGTGCAGACTTTTGTGTTCTACACCTACAGCTAGCAAACTGTTTCTGCAGGATATCTGTAGATCAGTTGACAATATGGGGTCAAACTGGGCAAGGGATAGTGGGTACTGTAGTTAATTGTGTCTGTGCTGCTTCTGCTACATGGTCCTGGTGTTAGCAGAGATATTTAGACATGTGTACTTTTATACACTGTGATGTTTTATGTCATCAGGTAGACATTTTTGCTTGCAGTGATGTCCTGGGGAACACAGGGTGAATGCAGCTGTGTCCAGTATTGTGTTCAAACTCCTACATATTCCTGCAAACTAATGTCATTTTGGAGGGGGAGCTGCAGACACTTGCTGCCAGTTCTGTGTAACTGGTTCAGCACCTTGGTACAGTGGTGGCAGAGCATCCCATACTTGTACGTCCATAGATGTGACACTATGGCCTTATCTTGCTGTGGCAATACCTCACAGCTGTACAGATTCATACAGGTTACCCAGAGGCAGGGCTCATAAGTCAGGACATTACCCCTATTGTGGTTTACAAGCAGGTTTGTAGCCCTCCATTCTTGTGTTTGCAGCCAGGGATAGTATGTGCACATGGCTGTGTTTCGGACTTCAAACATTCCATGCTGCCCATGCTCCCACCCACCCCCTCTATTACTCTATCCTCTTCCATACATTATGCAAGCATTCTCTGATACTTTCCCTATAGTTATCTCCACATCACAGCAGTGTAGTGGTGTTGGTCCACAGTTCATGCAGTGGAACATGGTGGACATGTTACTGTGGTTTGTCCACATGGCCTTGCATATGGGTTATGTAGACTGTGTTATGTTGTTATTTGGGAGTCCATGACATAACATACATTGGCAATATGGGTGAGACACAGGCCTTTGGCAGAGGACTGTAGGCCATTTGATAGTGATGCAGGCCAGCTGTAGCAGGCCGTTGCATTCTGTCAGCCCTACAGTCCCAGACTGCCATACAGTATATTCCTTTGGGGTGACAGGGTAGGTGTGCTAGGTGTTCATGCCAATACTTTCTGTCAGTATTGATCAAGTGGTGTGGATGCTGGCAGGGTGCTGCTTACAGCTAGGGACACACCTGCATGGGGCACCTGCATTGCATGCTACATTCTTTCTCTATTGCCATACACAGGTGGGGGTCATATTGTACCCATTCCCAACAGCAGGGATAAGACTGGAGAGGTACCTGTGGGTGGGGCTTGGGTGAGCTGGGTGCATGTGTGCTATGGGCACTGCTTGCATCTGACTCACAGATATGCATGTGGCATTCCACTTATGCTGGCTTGTGCAGGGACATTATCTGTTTTTCAATACATCATTCCTATGACCTTTGTGATCTGCGAGTGTTTGGCCAGATGACATTGGTATTCCCTACTACAAGCCCAGATAATGTGCTGCAAACCTGTATGTACAATTCCAAGGGTGTGTCCATTTAATGGTTACACATTATACACTGTCTGTCTGGGGTACTTTCCCTGTGTACTGCTTGTATATCTGGTCCAACAGTCATGCCATGTCCATCTTTCAGATGGTGACACATATTACCTCCATACATTTACAATGGCTTACTGCCAGCATGTGTTATACTGGGGAGCATTGTGTTTGGCACTGCAGTTGTGAGGACTTGGCCCTGTCATTGGCAGAACTGGGCAATGGCCACATGGACAGACCTCACCATGCATACGTACTGACCACTCTCACACAATATGAAACAAACACCAACCTAACACACGCATACCTGCATATTGTACAAATGGTACTATCTATCCTGCTACCTTGGCCACCTCAGGTAATCTGTGCTCCACTGGTATTATACTTACACATACATAAAACTACATTTCTACATAGGATTGGGGTTGCACACCTGACTGTTACTACGTGTCTACATTGTATTGGGGGGCACACCATACTGTTACTACGTGTCTACATCAGATTGGGGTGGCACACCAGACTGTTACTACATTTCTACATAGGACTGGGGGGGCACAGATGACTGTTACTACATTTTTACACAGAACTGGGGTGGGGCACACCTGACTGTTACAACGTTTCTACATCGGATTGGGGGGCACACCAGACTGTTACTACATTTCTACATAGGATTGGAGGGGGGCACACCTGACTGTCACTGCATATCTACATTGGATTGGGGGACACACCTGACTGTTACTACATTTCTACATAGGATTGGGGGTGCACACCTGACTGTTACTATGTGTCTACATAGGCATGGGGGGCACACCTGACTGTTACTACACCTCTACATAGGATTGGGAGGGATGACCTGATTGTTACTACGTGTCTACATCGGACTGGAGGGGCACACCAGACTGTTACTACATTTCTACAAAGGATGGGGGGGCACATCTGACTGTTTCTACATTTCTACATAGGATTGGCAGGGCACACCTGATGCTTGTACATATTTGCTATGACTGTACTGGTATGTCAGGTCCTAAATTTCATTCTGTATTCTAACCTATCATGCTGATTAGAGGAATATCAGTGTACTACAGGTCTTAGGTTTGTTTGACCTACATATCAGTTTCTGACTTCTTACCCTTCAGAACTAACATCCTACCTGACCTGATGTAGTCTGTCTGTGTAGGCCTGGGGGGGAGGTTACCCATAGCCATCATTCAGAGGCCTTAGCACAGCCTTTGTTTGTGTTTGTCTATACCTGTCCTGCTAGCTGAGACTGTTGTTGAGTATGTGAGCCTCCCTGACTGGTATGTGTGTGTCATATGGACACCCATGTGGCCCAGCACATTTCCTGCAGTGGGATTTGTCAGCATGTGTAGTACTGGCTACTATGCTGACACCAATATTTGTTACAGATCTCATGCTGCCACTATAGATGTTTACTATCTGGTGGCATCCCATTCATCCTCCCAATTCCCTTGCATGCTCACATCCATACCATGGATATAAGTAACAGCACATACTACTTCATTCAGCAATTGGTAAGAAGAGTGACTTACCTTGTGGGTGTGCCAGTATTGAGGATGGTGCTGGAGGGCTGCCTATGTCTGATGCACATAGTATACTCCCTATACATGGTTGAGCACAGGTAGTGTCATGTTTGGCATCCTTTTTATTGTATGTGTGAGTCAGAGAGAGGTGTCATTCTCTGGGTCCCTACTGTGCCAGTGTATGTGCTATGCATTGCCTCTTTGTCAAGGCCAGGGCATACTGGGCATGCCTCCTTCTGCCTACTAGGGCAGGCTCAGGTTGTTCCTCCTCTGAGTCACTCTGTGCCTGTGCAGGCCTTGGCAATGATGGGGGGCTGTTGGCCCTGCTCCATGCTGTTCTTGCTGCACCTGTTTCCACAGGATCATATTGTGTAGCATGGCCCATACGATAATTTGAGAACATGAAGCTGGTGAGTACTGCAAGGCTCCACCGGATGTGTCCAGGCACCAGAACTGTGGCTTCAGCATCCACATGCTCTATTATAATTCTGGTCTGTGCATGTGCCTCATTATGGAATTCTTGTTCTGGTGTGTGTGCATTTCTGATGAGTGTCATCAGCCACGGCTCCAGTGCATAACCAGCATCCCCCACTAGATGACCATGAGGGATGTCCCCATTGGCAAATCTCTGGTACAGCTGCGTCAGATGGCACATGCGGGAATTGTGATAACTTCCAGGGCAGCCAGCACACACATTCATTATAATGCCCTGGGCAATGCACATGACCTGGCAGTTGATGGAGGTGAAGCCCTTGCAGTTGATGTAGACCCTACTCCACTCACCAGGTGGTGGTTTGATGCATATGTCCATGCAGTCTATAGCACCCACTACCTCATGGTATTCTGCTATTTCATGGAAGAGACTCATATTGCTGGCCAATACCTCACAGGTGTTGTGGAAATATACGTGCATACTGGCATGTGCTGACATGGCATCCAGGAACTGTTGGAGTACCCTGAATGCTGATGCCTTTGAGATCCCCATGATATCCCCAGTTGGCCTTTGGAAGATACCTGTGGCTAGCATTCTTAGGCCTATACATACCTTGGTATCCACTGGGATGGGTTTCCCTCTGTTCTGTGTGTCAGGTGTGGCCAGCACAGCTCAACAATTTGCTGTAGAAGGTCCCTGCCCACCCTATTGCACTTCAATATTTCTAGCTCATGTAGCCCCTGGTAGGTTACCCTGGGTCTGTACACTCTTCTCCGTCTTCTCACTGTGGGTTGATCAACAGCATTCTCATCCACACCACCCTCAGCCTCTTCCACATGTTGATGTATGATAGCTGCTGCAGTCCCTATCATTTTGCTGTTTTTGTTTGTTAAAACGTCCCTGCTTATATACACCGGTGGTGTAGAGTATGTGAGAAAAAACAGATGGAAAGGTGTTTGCATAGTTTATAGTAGTGTTCTTGGCTGGGCTGTTGCCTGTGTAATTGGCTGATTCTGATACATTTCACCTGCCAGCTATGCTAGTTCTCCTTGATTACTTTCCTACTGCTGTTTTCCCTTCCCATTGCCTTCCTGTTTAAGCCCAGTGGTGCGCCATGCAAACACAGTGCTCAAATGTGCACAGAGCTGCTATTTCCTGGTTTCCTTTTTTTTTCCTTTAAAACCCGGTGCATGGTGCGCACACCCGCTTAGGCAATGTAAAGAGTGATATGCAGCCTCAGACACACCCCCTTGCTTATCTCTGCTAAGCTAAGGGCAAACCCGAACCACAGGGCTCCAATCCACTTACAGTATGCCTGACACACACCTCTATGATGTCAGCTAACTCTTAGGCTTGCACCAAGATATTCCTGCACTTACACTGTTGGGTGTTGACTAGCATTGAGGGGAAATCTGGGATTCAGTATCATTCCCCTCATTTGCATAGGATTGCCTGCTAATGCATAGTTACAGGTCCCAGACTGAGACTCCCCCCTTAGCAACCACTATTCACTGGCCATGTTGTCTTATGCCTGCCATTGAATATAACGGCAAAATAGTGATTTTGTTTAGAATGCTTACTTCAGGTTATTTTTTTTTTATTTTTGGCCCAATCCCGTTTGCATGCCACTGCCCTACAGTTAAACAGCCAAAATCGGCTAAAAAAATAAAAGTTAATTTTTTTAAACTGTTTTCCATGCCATTGGCCATATATTTGGCCATTGGCATGCTTTACACATTATATACACCCTTTATTTGGAGCTGTCATGCCTCTGTCTTGTAGTTTGCAGAAATGTACTTGTTTACTAACCAAGTACATTTCTGCAGATTACAATAGTCCTGCACGGCCGGCTACCAGCTTCCTGGATCGCAAATTCACCTTATTTGCATGGTTTTCACCTGCAAATGGGGTAATTTGCATACAGGGGCTGTGTCCATACAGGAATAGTGCAGGAGTGCTCGTGCGCATCCCTGCAGCTTATTCCTGGATTCCATGGCGGACATATTGCCTCTTGAAGCTCCTGCACTGTTCCTGCACACTGTGCAGGGCTTGTTGAATCCGGGGGACTGACTTTTGTATTTCATTTGGTGAGTGCAGCATTTTTCTTATTTTCCTGTCCAACTGATCCAGTACCTTTTGGGGTTAGTCAGTCACCCCAAAATTGTACACTAGTTCAGGAACAGCAAATTGTTTTATAACTTGGACTTTGTTCCTCGATGCCAGGGCTGCTTTCAGTATTAATTTTAGTCTTCTAAAATATTCCTTACTGAGTTTTGTTCACATTTGTTCATATTTTGCTGTTGATCCTTCATCAGATCCCAAATATTTATATACTCCCTCCTGCTTAAGTTCCTTTATATCAAATTCCTGTCACAGACTGATATATTTTTGGTGCTGCAACTTTCCTGCTTTAAAAGTTGCTTTTGCACATTTATCAAGACCAAATAACATTCTTATATCCTCTGAGAAAATTTTGACCACTTTATATTGTGCTTTAGTCTCTTCATATGATGAAATCATCTACAAAAAGAAGAAAAGCATTTACACTTTTTTTTTCTGGGAGTCAAATTATAATGCCAAAAAACACAAAACAAAGAAGCCTCTTAGATTTGCATAAATTCCTTTACTGGTGTCTCCTAGTACCTCGGCTTATGCCTTCATGGGATAAATTACACACCAGAAAAAGTTCCTTATTTAGTAGTACATCAATCAACACCACAATCATCAAACCATGTTCGTATTAAAGTGAAAATGTCCCTTTTGAACAAATGAACATAACATAAAGTCAAAGACACATTTCCATTATTGTTTCCAAAAACAGGGGCACAGGAAAATAATTTTCCTGGATGACGAAAGCCAGAGTACCTTTTTGGCTAGGCTTATATAGAACCTAGGGCCTAGCCTAGTACCTACCTATGAACCTATAAACCTATGAACAAAAGTTACACATTGAAATTTACTTCTAAATTCAAACCTGTTGGATACAAAGCATTAAAATTGACAATAAATTTAGTTAACAAAGCTAATAACTTATTTGAAATATTTCACCCTGTTGACATAAAGGTTTTCCTAACACACTAAAAATAAAGTAGAATCTGAGCCATCATGATAGGTGCAAAAATGGTTGGCAACCGGGCTAGCCAATCTACTATGTCTGCTATCCCCCAAATGTTCAAGGATGTGCCTTTTAACCTGTCTCTTTGTTTGTCTTATATACCACGTTACAAGAGGACAACCACAACTAATAATATATACAACCCCACTTGAACTGCAGGCAAACCTCTGTATGGCTCTGTACATTCTATTATTAATCTTTGTACCATTTAAATACTTAATCTTGGGACAAACTTTATAATCAGGCAAGAAAAATACCCCACCTGTGCATTGGTATTTATGCTTAACTTCCCTTTGTTATGCAATTCCTTAAGATTAGAAAATCTACCGTATGAAAAATGACCTTCTCAGGGAACACACCTCTGGTGGCATCACCTTGCGTGATCATTGGCCAGAATCTTCTTACCAAGCTACTCAACTTTTCAGAAAAGGGCGAGAATCTGCTAACAAAAAACAACTTTTCGTCTTCGTGATTGATTTGTACACTATGGCCGCTCCTCATAAAACTCCCTCTATCATGAACACCCAAAACCCCCCATTTTCTCCTTTCTAATAAGTCCACACAATACCCCCTGGATGTTAACCTCTACCTAACTTTCAAAAATTCCAGTGGAATCAAATTTTTATCAATCGTATTATTGAAAATACGTCTTTACTCCCCATATAGGAGTGAATCCATCAAATGAGGGGGGTGCATACTTGACGCTAGAAGAAAATTATTGGCAGCCATTTCCTTCACATAAGGCCTAAACTGCACCTTTCTGTCCTTGCCAACATGCAATTTTAAATCCAAAAATTGTATGAATTCTCTATGACAATTGAATATGAATGATAAAACAAAATTATTATTTTCTTCCAGATCCATCATTAATTTCTTAAAATCTTCCATTTCCCCTTTACATATGAAAACCAAATCATCTATGTATCTCTTATAAATAACTATGTTATTAGACAAAAATTCACTATTATAAATGAAAACCTGCTCAAAGAAATACATGAAAATGATGGCATATGATTGGGCAAATGAAGCCCCCATAGCAGTACTGCCCTTTTGTAAATATGTCTGATTTTCAAATCCAAAACAGTTGTGTGTTAAATAAAATTCCAAAAACTGTAAAATGTAGTTTGTCCTGGGACCTTCCCCCATGATTCTAGCTACTGCCTCCATCCCCCACACATGACTAATGCTTGTATAGAGTGCCTTAACATCAGCACACACCCAAAAATAATCGGCCTGCCACTCCATCTCCCCAACTAGATCACAAAAATCCATACTGTTCTTAATATGCGAAGGAATTCGCAAAACATAATCTTTAAGTTGAGAATCTAAAAAAATTCCTACATTCTGCAGGTAAGACCCTACTATCGGCCTTCCAAGGGGATCCAACAAACATTTATGAATCTTGGGAATTGTAAAAAAACTTAGCTCTTCTGGGATTCCTAACATAAAGCTTTCTAACATCATTAGTGTTAAAGAAACCTAGTCTCTCCCCTTTCTCCAATAGGGCCAATAGCAAGGAATTAAACTCAACTGTTAAATAAACTTTTTCATCATTTAACAAGTCAAAAGCCATCTTGTTATATTGCTTCCTAGGTAGGATAACCCAGTTGCCACCTTTGTCCACTTGTGTAAAAACCACGTTCATATTTTCATTGCCTAAACTCTGCAACATTAACCACTCCTCCCTACTTAAATTGAACTTTTTTGCATTTTTTGCTTTGTTTACAAAAACACTATATTCACATTCTGTTTCTTTACACCATGTTGACTTGAACACATTAATGACTGTAGTACTTTTTGGAGGAACTAAATTACTCATATGCGGTACTATGGGTATCTTAAGCTTCCCGTATCCAATGACAAAAGCCTACCTCAAACTTTTATTGTTATTAACACACCCATCATGAACAACCCCTCACATAAGTCAACAAACTCATTTTCATATATTGATAAATCCAAAGGGAACTGTCGGAGTCAGTAGAAACCTCATCCATCCCAGATTCCCTAAAACTTATCACATTCTCATGAATGATTTTGTTATGAAAAATCATCTTTAAATTCAACTTCCTGCAAAAACGACCAACTTCAATGAATAAATCTGCTAAACATGGGAAGTAAGTGGGAACAAATTTTACATCTTTACTTAAACTCTTCACATCATTGTTTAGAATCAAATGTGAAAGATTAATAATGTCCAACTGTTCAGACTCAATTCTACTGTTCTTCTTCTGGTCCCCGACACATGAATCAAAGACATTGAAGTCCCTTGGAACATCCATACCCTTTATTTCCTTCTCCTTCTGCTGTTTCTGCCATTGCTCACTCCGCCATCTCCACTGTTTCCCTGCCACGTCTGGCCTCTGCCTCTCGACTGCTGCTGCAAACCACCATGCTAATACTGTTGGTGTGGCATTTAAAATGTTTCGTTCATTTGCACATTTAAATTTTCGAACAAAACACTTTTTTACTGCTAGATGCTGTGTCCCCTGAGGACAAAGAAGAATCTCATGATGCAATGGAATTTCTTTCACCTTGCTGAGCTCTGCTTCTACCCCTCTTCAGTTTCCTCTGCCATGAAAATATTAAATTACTTTCATAGTCCCTCATATCACATTGCAATTTACCCTTTTTTCGAACAATAATGTCCTCTTCCACCTTGGAAACCTACATTCTGATAACCTCCATTTTGTCACAAAAAACTTCTTTAGACACCACTGATACAAGCTCCTCCTGCAACTGCAGGATATCCACTTGCACCTTGTTGTGCGCCTTACTATTACGTTTAAACAAGATCTTTAACCAAGCTGAGGTACACAACAATGACACTGTCTTCCACTCCTCCAAAAGATCAGCTTCTTCTTCAGTAAAATGAAATACTGGAGAGCATAACATATTTGTCCAAAAGCTTCGTATCATAAAAGAGGATTACCTTCTTTAATTAACAGTCTCTCCAGCTTGTCAAATTCACAGGCAAGTTGACTCAGTTCACCCAGGGACCAGAAATCACCCATTACAAATTTCTCCTCCCTTTGCTTCCATAACTCTGCAAAGGTAAACGACTCACTCCTACCAGAAGAGCCAGACACAATAGTACCTGAAGAAGCTCCACTCACTGACATATTGAAAAACACCATTTAGCGAACTAGCTCATCTCATTTTGTATCCTGTACATTTGAACTTCTTACTGTTTGCTTTACTTCTTCTATCTATTCAGCAGCTGTTGTATGTTCCACAGGGTCTTCATAGATATTTCCCCAAAATGTGTCTTTTTCTTCTTTTTTAGTGGTGTTTCTATTCCTTCTGTTTTGTTTCCCAAATCTCTATAAAACATTCTGGGTAATCAATGAATTGCTTATTTTGTACTTTTCTTTTATATTTATATGAATATCTTCTAAATTGTTCTGTCTGTGCTTAAATCTTTAGTTTATTATTTGTAATCGTGTATGAAAGATGCTGATCTGTTCTAATACCGCACATTGCTTTTATCACATCTTTCTAACCATTTTGTTTATCTGTTCCCTCTTCTATTGTGTTCTAACAGTGACCCTTCTTGTCTTATTTGCTTTATAGTTTTCTCTATTCAATTCTTCCATTGTGAAATTCGATTTCTTCCATTTCTTTTCCTTATTACTCTGTACTTTTGTGGTAAGATTTTATCTGCCATTAATTTAACTGCACAGTAATGTGTTCTGTTTACTGTTGCATCACAATTTCTGTTGAGTGTTGATTACTGGGTTCATTTGTTCTATCAAACATGTAACATTTTGGGTCTTATTGATTTTCTGTAATCTATTTTGTTCATCAATTTCCTGTGTCACCTGTTCCTGTTTCATATGTGAACTCACTGGCCTATCACTTTACAACATTGACTGCATCAGAGTTGCCACTGTCTCCTGCTCGTTCCCTTGCTATGCAACTTCAACTGAAGTATTGCACTAATTTCCTGATGAAGGCTCCAAAGTATCTTCATGTAGCATGTGATCATAAGCTTCCTATACCCCCTGTTTCTCCTTAATTTTGGGACTCGCTGTTCCATCAGGCTGTGACATTAGCAGAGTGGGAGTTTTTAAACTAAGTCCTTCACTTTGCAGGCACTCCATAACTTTAGTTTCTATTCTTTAACTTCTGCATTACTAATCCTCTTTTCCACTTCCCTTTTGTTTTCTTATTTTGTTGTATTGTGAAATTTTCCATATCTGTATGTCTTTGTAATTCTCTTCAAATATATTTGGCGTTGCTTTTTTATTGATTAATTTTGCTTTCTTCTTTGCATAAATATTGCAACTTAATAAATATCTTTTTCTTTCTCATGTCCATATTTCTTTTTCAGATGTCTCTTGATTCTCCTGTTTCTCCTTACCTTGGGAACTCATTGTTTCATCGTGCTGTGACATAACCTGTGTTAGTCATTCTGCACTAAATCCTTCACCTTGTGGGTATTCCATAACTTCAACTTCTATTTGTTTAATTTCTACTTTACTAATATTCTGTTCTAAGTTCCCCCTTTGTGATATTTCTTGTATTATGTCATTTTGCATGTCTGGGTGCCTTTGCCTGTCTATCTCTTCAAATATCTTTGGAGCTGTTTTTTGTGTTGATTAGTTTGTTTTTTTTTCTTTTCATAAATATTTCACCATATCAGATCTCTTGTTCTTTCCCATGTCCATATTTCTTTTATTATACCTTTCAAAAAATCTCTAGGCTTTGTTCTTTATATGTTCACACTTCCTCAGTCTCTTCTTTTTCGAAATGGCCCAATGTTTCTTGGTCTATATAATGTTTTTCATGGATCTGTGGTATTAATGAACATAAATTTGCATTTGAAGCTTTTGACAGCTTTTATTGTGCAAGTATTTTTCTTTTCTCTAATTCCATCTTAATATTTTTGAATAACTTCTATCCAGAAATTCTGGGCGTTAACACTGCACTATTTCTCTTTCCCCCAGCACTGTGTGATCTCAGAGTTGATATATATAATTATTAGGGGTGTGGGGGCACAGCCTCCACATGGGATATACTATATGGCTGGTTAAATGGATATAGAGATCATTCTCATGAAAACAGAGTTATCCTATGCAGAACATATAGATGGAATATTATATCTCACTGGCAGATTATTTATTTATGAGATAACCCATATAATATAACTGACACCTGAGCGCGTGTGCGCGGACACACACACACACACACACACACACACACACACACACACACACACACACACACACACACACACACACACACTTACCAAACTTACAGCTTGTTGACAGTTTTTTTTTCTGTCAGTATTGATCAAATGGTCAGATCGTGGAGTGCCACATATGTTGAAGTCTTAAATATCATGTGTAATGTAAGTGGGATTGGATACTGCTGCCAAAAATGCCAAAATGTAATTTGTTATGAAAGTTTCAGCATAGGAGTTTTGTGTGTGTGTGTGTGTGTGTGTGTGTGTGTGTGTGTGTGTGTGTGTGTGTGTGTGTGTGTGTGTGTGTGAGAGAGTGTGTGTGTATTTGTGTGCCTGTATGTTTGTATATGTGTGTGTCTGTGGGCACAGGTAGCATAGGGATAGATTACAACACATAAATAAGGTGGTGCAAGCCACAAAGACCTACCCCTACCCCAAACTCTGGCTCTAGTCGATAGGGTAATAAACACCCTTTCACTAACAGTACCACTACTCAGACAAATTATTTTTTTGGCTTTTTTTTAATCAATTGAAAAAGAAAAATGTTTTCCTTTATCCATCAGTGTAATGATTCCTGAATATAATGATTCACCAAAAGGCAAGTTCACTGAATATCTGTTTCATTGTAGTGCATCTTTTTTGTATATGCTCTTATGTATATACTTCAAAATATCAAAGAACCAGAAAGGCAAACATCAAAACATTGATCCTAAAGGACTGAAACTTTAAAATAGAAAAGAAAAACTCATTGTTTTGCAGGGGGCAAGCCCCTTGTACTCATCATGTGGGGGCTGTTCCTCCATATGCCATGATAATTTTATATATATATATATATATATATATATATATATATATATATATATATATATATATATATCAATTCCACAATCACACAACAGTGGAGAAAGAATAAATTCCCACTCACAAATGAACATTTGACTATATCAAGTACTAACATTCATAAGTATTATATAGAATCTGGAAACTAAAAAAATAAAAAAACACGTGTGATTTAAGACATTAGCCTCTTTACTTTGTAGACATCTTCAGAATTGAAAATGACAGTGCAAACCACCATATTTAAATGTAAGTAGTTAGGTAATGTTAAAAGTCATATATAAACAACTACTTTTGAGATGCAATGTGTATGATTTCATCTTAAGAGGGGTTTAGCTTTCTCCAAGATGTGCCCCTAAATGTGCCAATAATAAACTCATTTTGATTACAAGCTCCACATTTTGGGTTACCTTGACTCTATCAATGTTGTTGGAATATTCAAATCTTTTGTTTTAAATGATATCCCCTTTTATAAATAAATCACAGGATAAAGCAAAATGCCTCACTGATATTACTCTTAAGCTGCAATATTCAGATATAAAAATATTTATTCATAAGTCAAATATTGGCTTATTTTTGTCACAGTAAAACACATTCACATCTGAATGTATCATGTAACACAAAAGTACTTTTAATGCTCCCATTTATTTAGTATTGGGATTGTTTCAACAGTTATGTGAGACAGACTTTAGGGAATTATATGCAATAAATAAACCCCCTGGATCTTACAGTTTAAATCCTGATGAAACTTAATTAAGGACTGAACTGAGGAAAAACAAGAATATCTACCTAATGAAGCACAGCAATGGAGGCAGAATGCCTATTATGATCCCAATTGACTATATTTTTAAAACAGTGTTAATAGCGAATGACATTTCTGCCTATTGTCAGGTATCAAAACATTTAATCAATATTTCCTGGAACATTTATACCTTACTATATGAGTTATATACACAGGGTACATGTGACTTAACCACCTATCAGTTTTGAAGGTTGAAAAACAAAATGTACCAGCTATTGTCTGATCCCTATAGCGCATAAATCTATTGAAGGACACCCCTCATTATATCCATTTGTTGCAGTGGTGGGTTCTAAGACTGAGGCATTAGCCAAGTACACTGATATCAAATCATAAACATTTTGCTAATTTTTATTAGAGTTTAAGGGATTTGTGGTGCTTTTTAGATTCGTGAATTTAGACTTTGCAGTAGTAATCTTATTTGTGATGACTGATATTAACAAGCATTGAGCAGTTCAAGGAAATGCTGATGAAATATTCAGAATTAACTTACAGTGAGATTTCTATGATTGGATATTTTGCTGATATAGTGTTGCAGAATAATTTTGAGTCTTTTGATGGTGAATTTTATCAGCAATTAAGTAGAGTTGCTTTGTGTGAGGCATGTGCCCCCATTTATGCAAATTTAATGTTATGGCATTGTGGAAAGTCTTATATTTTGACATGAGTATGCAAGCAAACTATTTTTGAATGTTATTTTCATTATTTGGAAGTGAGCATTCATTTACTTGAATTTGTAAAATATTTAAATACAACTACCAATTCTTGAGATTTAAATACAAATACTCCCATATAGTTGTCAACTATTTATGATTAAGGATTTTGAGCATGCCACCTATGAATGTGTTAAAATAAGAAGACCACATTCTCCAACTGTTACTTACACTACTATAGTTGTCATCCTGTTATACATAAAAGTGCTTAGTCAAGAGCAATTTTGTCAGATGCTCAAGAATAATTTCTAGGGAGAGGTGTTACAAGTAAACCAATAAGGCCTCAGGCACATTTCTGGAATGAGGATACTCTAAACAGCTATTAAATTAAATTCTCTTGAATTAAATGATGGTTGTACTAGTAAATTTAGTCCCATTTTGCATTCAGGTTTTATCAGCAAAGACAATGCAAATACAAACAGTAAGTTCTTTTTGGCATGGCTATGGTAGTGGACTGCCATCAGATATGAAAGATCATTTCAAACAGCTGGCCAGTTTTTTCTACCCTTCACATTAGTGACGAATGTGAAACAGTTGGCTTTCTCCTACAATTTGTTTATTGGAGGTGATGTAATTTAAAGCAAAGATAAGAAAGCTCAAACAACATTGTAAGTGATATTTCCAATGTACCCAAATAATATGTGAATTGTCAATGGTAGGTTAAGGGGACATATCTTGGAGAAAGCTAAACCCCTCTTCAAATGTAAACATACAAACTGCTGTTCCATGTCTTCACATTGTTCATAGGTTAGTACTAGGCTAACTGCCCTTGTGAGCCATTTTAAGCCTAGCCAGTTATCCCCTGTGAGATTTAAACCCTGTACCTTGTGTTTGTAAGGCAAACACCTTAACCATTAGGCCACCCTCCCAACCCGTTTGCTACTCAACATGTATTAGTTACTAAATAGGAAAAATGGAAAGACGTTTAAAGGCCAGAATGTATGAACATGTTTATAATATTAGTAATAATGACAAGAGGAGCACACTTAGTAAACACATCACAAATTGCATAAGCTTTAAAAAAGTTCTATTTTTAATTTATTTATTTATTTATTTTACATTTGTTTACCGAGTAGAGTCCAACTGGATTGGGAGCCCGTTTTCAGTGGAAACCCGGGGAGAAAAGCTCCAAGAACACATAGTACACTTTAGACAGTGGACTAAAAAAATATGAATCAAAACATATACATCAGTTTCAACAGTACAGTACAGCATAACAGTATTTGAGAAAAATTAGAGTACATATTGGTATATATGATATAATGTTAAAAAAACTAGATAATAATTTACAAGTGGAACTCAGAGGAAAATATAAACCATACAGATTGAAAAGAGGTGAGAAAAGACAGGTAGCGTGAACTAGATAGGAATTATGAAAAAAGTGTTACTGGGTAGAAGAGAGTAAGATAAAAAGAAAATACTGCAGAATTGGAAGGAAAAGAAAGAATTTTAAGCAAGAGTAAATTGACAATAATGCAGTAAGACAGAAACGGTATGGTGTGAAAGTAGGGAAAAGGGCAAGGTGGTGCTGTAAATATAAAAACTAACCAGGAGAGCAACAGGGGCATATCCAGTCCTTTTTAAGGTGCTCTTTTAGAATTGATTTAAAAGCAGGATTGGAGGGAGCACTTTGTATGTTTAGTGGAAGGGAGTTCCAGAACTTAGCATTTTTTTTTTTGAATAGATGGAGTCTCCGTGGGTGTTATGAGACTGAGTCATTTTGAGCAGAGGTCTGCTGGTAGATCTGAGGGATCTGCTGCAGATATTTAGTTGGACCAGGGTTGAAATTGCAGGGCAGTCATTTGGGTTTTGGATAATTTTGTGGGTGAGGGTAAGTTGGTTTAGTGTTAAGAGATTTGGGAGTGTGAGCCAGTTCAGTAATGGGCTTTATGAGGGAGATTTGCAGCAAACCTAGCTATTTTGTTGTTGCAGGACTCAAGGTTTTGGAGGTCAGATTTGCATAAGTTGGTGAAGTTTTGTGAGCAATATAGTAGAGTAGATAGAAACTGAGATCTGGCTGTGGCTAGCCTGGCTTGTGTTCTTAGATAGGGTTTTGCCCTATAGAGTGCACCGAGTCTAGCACAGACTTTTTTGATTGTTTGGGCTATGTGAATGTCAAATATTAGTCTTTCATCTATAGTAATACCTACTAGTTTGGCCTGGTTAGTTGGCTCAATTTTAGTGTGATTTGTGAATAGGATAGAGAGGGGTGGAGAGTTGTTTTTGTTTGATTTGTTTGTGAATATAATTAACTTAGTCTTTTTTGGGTTAAGAATGAGTTGGTGGCTAGTAAGGAATTATTCAGTTTCCTGAAATGCTGTTTGCATTTTGTGTTGTAGTTCTAGGGAGGAAGGGGCTGATATGATAAGACTAGTGTTGTCGGCATACTGTATGATTGAGGCTAGTTGAGTAGCAGCCATAAGGTTATTTGTAAAGATGATGAAAAGAAGGGGGCCTAATATTGACCCTTGGGGTACACCAGTGCTAACAGTCAGTAGCAGGGAGAGATTGTGGTCCCATCTAGTGGCTTGTTGCCTGTTTGATAGATAACTGTGGAACCACATTAGGGTAGATTGACTGAGGTTGTAAGTGGCAAGTTTGTTAAGAAGGAATTGGTGGGAAATGGTATCAAAAGCTTTTGACATGTCTAGGAAGATTGCAGAGACTAGCTGACCATTGTTCATAAGGTGGTGAATGGTATTTGTGAATGTTATTCGGGCCGTGTTAGTACTATGCTTGGGACAGAAACCATGCTGGATGTGTGCTAGAAGGTTATTTGATGCAAGGTGGTTTAGGAGTTGTTGCTGAATACATTTCTCAAGGATATTGGCTGTGGGAGGGAGGATTGCTATGGGGCGGTAGTTATCAATTTCTCTAGAGGGACCACCCTTGTGGAGGGGAATGATGTGAGCTATTTTTCAGAGGTGGGGTACATATTGTTCAGAGATAGAATGATTTATTAGAATTGAGATAGGGTAGGCAACAGATGGAACTCATTTGGTAGCTGGTCGGCAGCAAGGTTTTAGTTTGCTTAGAAGATTTTTTATGTAGGATGTTTGAATAGGTTCAAAAGTGAAGGATTCTGTTTTGCCAGATACTGGAGAAGGGATTGTGAGTGGTGTGTGATTATGACTATTTAGTAGATTGGAGATAGAGTTAATGAAATATGAGTTGAACTGTGATGCTAGGGGTTCAGACGTATTTGATGTGGAAGGAGAGGGGGTGGTGGGTCTACTAGGATTGAAGAGGTAGTTGATTGTTTGCCAGAATTTCTGTGGGTTTAGTATGTGCCATTGTTGGGAGGATTGAAGTAGTATTGTTTATCTTGGTTGATTTTTTTCTTAGTTTGGTTTCTGAGTTGCTGGTATTTGGTAAGCATGGTTTTGTCTTTAGAGGATAGGTATAGGGCACTGGCTTTGTCTCTTAGTTTAATTAGTTGTTTAGTTTCAGGAGACAGCTATGAAAGTTGTTTTACTTTGGTGCATATTTTTCTGGTGGGGGCAAGGCGATTAAGGATATCAAGGAAATTGTTGATGAATAGTTCTACTGCCAGATCCAGTTGTAGGTATTTTAGTGGTGACAAGTTGCAATTTTGAAGTAGTTTGTTAAATAGGGCAGGGGACAAACATTTTTTGCTGTGGATGTATTTAAATGGGGAGTGAGTTTTGGTTTGAAGTTTCTTACTTAACAGAAAAGTAGGGGTATGGTCACTGAGGTTAATGGGTAGACATCTGGACTGATGACTTAGGTTTGGCTTATTTGTAAGTATCTAGTCTAGTAATGATTGTTTTGTATTGTGTTTGTCAGCACAAGTAGGACAATCTATAATTTGGGAGAAATTAAAGAGGTTGATGAAATGTGTAGGACTGTCAGAGGAGCAGGAGAACCAGTCCAAGTTAAAGTCTCCTAAGATGATAGTTTCTTGGCTGAAAGAGGAGGAAGACCAGGAGAGGAGAAGTTCATTGTTGTGGAGATTGTTACCAGGGGGCAGATAGGCAGCAATAATAATAATAATTGATTTATGGGCATTTATGTGCAGGTGGGTGATGAAGATTTCTACATAGGGCAAATTTGATGTTGTACAAACAATTTTTTCTACTGTTAGGGAGTCTTTAAACATGATTGCTACACCACCGCCGCTTTTATGTAGTCTATCTTGTCTAATTACATTGTAACTGCTTTATGTAATTTCCGAGTCCTTGATATGTAGTTTTAACCAGATTTTGGTAATGACTACTATGTCTGGAGAATAGGTGGTCAGGATAGCATGAAATTCAGTGATTTTGTTTACAATGCTTCTTAGATCAAAGTTAGTTATTAGTAGGTCAGAAGCAGAAATTTTAGGCAAGAGGGAATGAAGCTTGGAATCTGAGAGAGCTTGACTAGAAGAGTAGAGTTGGCATGACTGAGTATTGGGTGATTCATATTTAGGGCCTGGGTTGGGATGGATGTCTGCTTGTAATTTTATATGTGTTATGGAATGGAGTAGAAGGGTTTTTAGTTTGGACATAGTAAAATGGAAACTGAAATTGGGAATGTGTGTTTGTGTGAGCTGTGTGTGTTTGAGAGGAAATAGGAGGGGGTCTGGAGTGTGTAAAAGTTGGGGGCATATATCCCTAAAATGGAAAAGTGGTTGTTGGTAAGCAGTTTGTGTTTGTGAATGGGGGATTGGTTATATATTTTGTATTTGTGAAGGTTAGAGGTGGTAAATGTTGTGTAGAAAAGGTATGATAGGATAAAGATGTAGGGAAGTGTGAAATGGAGTTGCATGTTTGGGGGTAGGTGAGAGGGCGGAGGGAGGGAAGTTGTGTCAGCAGGAAAAGGTGTGGCTATGAGACTGGCCCAGCTGGACTGGTCCAGCTGGACGAGGTGAGTGGATGGTTCAAAAAAACTATCAGTGTAATTTTATGCAGGAGGGTATGTTAATCTCGATATTGGGGGTTGCTGGGAGTGGGAAGATCAGAGTGAAACCAGAGATTTCAGGCACCTAGACCCTAAGACATGTAGACAGGGCAGGCACTTTATAGGTAAGTGACATGGAACACTAAAGAAACAAGGAGTTGGGGAAAGATTGAAGGAGTCCCTGGGGCCAGCTAAATTAAGCTAGTTAGGTGAAGTCAAATTAACTTTGTGTTATAGTGCCATCTAGTGGAGAGTAAAAAGGAAAATACTAACACTGAGAGAGAGAGTTGGGGAAACAAATCTAAACTAATCTAAAACTAATCTTAGAAAAGGTTGACATAAACAATAGGGGAGGCAGATGAGAAACCTTTTTAGAATATTAAAGGTTTCTATGTCAATTTAGGATAAATTCAACAAAACCACCAGATTAAATGATGCTATGAATATCAATTATGTTCTGAAGTTGTGTCCAGTAAAATTATATGGGGCTTTTCCCCTAGTAATAGGAGTGTTTTAAGTGCCATTATTGTTATATGAGAACTTAGACCTTATGGAGATTTGTTTTCAGTATCACCTGATTTTATATATCATCTGACCACTTCTATGCATATATACAAACACTTCAGGCATGGGCAATAATGCCCTCTAGCCTCCCAAATTAACAAAACCATCATACCCATAATAAGTGTCCAGGTTGTTCATAAAAAAATATCATAAAAATACCTTCACTAGTACTTGATTTTATACAATTTGGTACTAGCTTCCATCCATCAGCTACTCTGTCAGAGAGTCAGTACATCTTTCATTCCTATATAATCTTCTACATAGGTTGTCTGATGATTCTTTACAACTTATTGGTAATCTCAAACATTCCCAGGGGTAGTTGGCTCAAAATGCCCTAAATGCCTGAAAAAGTTCTACTCTTAAATCTCTGTATGAGATACTATACAAGTTCAGGTATTTTAGTTTTTCATAATAACTTACTTTTTTACATCCATGGATGTCCTTAGTATATTTCCACTGTATCATTTCCAATTTATTCATGCTTATTTTCTTATAAGGATTCTATATTGTTATTCCATACTCTAGTTTTGGACCAATGCAGCTTACAAGCAATTATTTCATCATTTATGATTTCCTATACTTTATAATATTTTTTATACAATCTGTAGTTCTCTAATTATCATTAACCAATTTGTTTATATGATTGGAAAGAAATCAGTCTTGGATCAATCCATATCCAAAGGTCCTTATGAATCTGCAGCTTCAATCACTGTATGCTGTATTAAATATTCACCTTTCAGTCTAGGTCTCTCAGATCTCATATGCTTAGTTTTTAATATATTTATCAGTGATATAGCACATGACTAACATTTGTGTTTAAATATAGTAGTTTGTGCTATGTATTTCAGTTCTGAAGAAGTCCAAACAATAAAGGAAAGAAAGTATTAAATTACGCAAGTTTTTATCGGGTACTAACAAAGAGTCTACATGCCTTGTGCTTTATTATTATCTCTCTCTCTCGATATATATATATATATATATATATATATATATATATATATATATATATATATATATATATATATATATATATATATATATATATATATGAGGACATGAACAAAATACTAAAAATGTCTCTTTCTCATATACTGTATCTATATAAATATATATCTATATCATCTCTCTCTCTCTCTCTCTCAATATATATATATATATATATATATATATATATATATATATATGTATATCAAAGGACATAAGACACAAAAAATGACAAATCCTTAAAAATCTCATGTTCATAAAAATGTGTGATTCTTCCTTTTTATTGCCTGTCATTATATTTAGTGGACAGGAACAATGGTTTGTTTCATAATGGGGAATGGCTAAGTATTCAACTCCTTAATTCCTGTTTTTTTCTGATCCCACTCTCCTTGTAATTAATAAGATTTTTCATGGTTCATTACAAGGCACAAAGTTGCACGTTTTCAGAACAATGTGCTCAAGGTACCAAACAATTCAACTCAACTGGAGGTGGCTGGGCAGCTCGTCCTTAATGACAATGTACTTACCTCTATGACCTGAATGATCATGCTGTAAGGACTGCAACACAATAAGCTGACATATTGTCCTCTTGCAGTAGGAAATCAACTCCTGGGCTAGAAATCATATCAGCAAAGTACAGTAGCTTCTGAAAGATCCAGGATGATCCATGCAATCTTGCAACATTCATTCTGATGGGGGCTTATAATCCCTGGACTACAAAAGAGCCATTACCTTTCACACATGCATCTGTATGGGTTTTCTAGTGTGACTTATGTTTTATGCCTAAGGCATACATATGAATTCATTTTAGAATGTACTTGAGAGTAATTATAAGCATGTAATATAACCGGGTCTATATCACATAGTCGAAGTTTTATAACTTCGAACACAGAATGTTCGAACCATTCTATTCGAAGTTACAAAACTTCGACTACTGATAAAAAAAAAGAAGTAAAAACAAAATAAACTGTTGTAAGCAGGAGGCAAGCCCCCTGCACCCCTCACATAGAGGGCTGCACCCCTCATACCCCCTGCTACTTAAATATACCAACTCCGACATTGCACCACATTGAAATGAATGGAAACCTCCCCTTATGGAGATTTCTGTTTAAATGCTCGAACTTGTACAAGTTCGAACTTATGGTCTCGACCATATGGGGTTCAAACTTGTACAAGTCTGACTATGTGATAGGAACCCAATATAACCACATAAACTTTAATCTCTCTAGGATTTGTAGATGACCTGAATGGCATGTACCTAGAGAGTATCTGGTCAGATGTGATGTCTCCTTAGCAATTTCCCAACATAGGACACTTGAACCATGCTAGTCCGATGTCTTTTTATCTTCAGTATCAATCCAGAATCCCTCAGCTTGTACAGATGTCTGATATGGTCATGTTTTATTCTACCACATCTGGCTGGCTGGACATTTTTGCCTCATCTACATAAATGAGTACAAAGTCCACAGCCCTGGGTGTCATATTCACCTGCTTCTGAATAACTGTTGTCTCGTTCATTTACACAATTGTAGGTAACAGTTTAGAATTCTGAGACTTACAAATGTGAATCCCAGAACAAGACTGAACATGAACATAGAACTGTCATATACCAAGTCTAAGATCTCTCTGGCTTGGAGTATTCCCGCTTTTCTTGAGATACGGTGATCTCAGAGTTAACATGTGTAAGTAGTGAGGGTATGGGGATGCAGCTGCCCATATTGAGGGTGCAGGGGTGCTTGTCCCCCTACATAGGCAATTTAAATGGAGAACAGTGATTTTCAGAATGTTTTATTGTCCCTTATTCTTACTGTTTTTTTTTTCTTGGTTTATAGAATTGAAGTCGTGGATCTTGAAATTTCAATAAGGATTAGTAATGACATTTTATTGAGCTGACACAGCACAGATAAGGTAACAAGGCACATTTTTCCCTAGCAACAAGAGTCAGAGGTTTCTTCTAACAGCCATAGGTTTAATCTGTAATATTCACATGCCAGATTTCCCAAATCTCCACCATGCATTGCCTGTCATTTGAATAGAAGGTCATTTGATGTTGCAGTTATTATTTTGCTGGCATCTATAAAGAGCCAAATGACGTATCCTCTTCTAGGGATGATAGTTGGCTGCTGCGATCACAAGGCTCTCTTTCACTTGAATACTTAAAGATGTGTCTGCTAACTTGAAGCAGTCATGAAGTGTGTAGAAAGTCTAAAATATCTGTTGCCAGGAATTAATTAATTTATTTTTATTTATTATGTATTGACATTGATTATCGGGAAAGTCCAACTGGGCAGGTACCCATTTTTGGCGGAGGCCTGAGGAGAAAAGCTCCAAAGTATTACAAAACCATTTCATTTTTAAAACAATTGCTTTATAGTCCTCAAAAATAATTCAAAAACATATAGAGTTTAAATAATTTTAGCAAATTAGACATTTGACAACATTCATTAAAAATAGATACAACTTATATGACAATGATTTAATATTTAGAGATATTTTAGCCAGTTTAGGAAAAATAAGGGAAAGTTAGTATATTGCAAACAAGAACTATAATATGAAGTAAGAGGAAAAAATAGGGCTACGGCAAATTTAGTCCATCAGGGAAGAGAAACTGATTGAAGTTAGGAACTGAGTGAAGAAGGGGAGTAAGGAATTGTATGGTATGAGTAGGTACTTCTGAGGTGACTCAATATGGTATCATTTCTACACTCATGTTCTTACGTACCATACAGAGGTAAGACAGGTTCTTCGGGGGATTCATCATATAAAGCTGATATACTTTGTGTATGTGCTTTCTTGCTAGGATCTCTGATATGAAGTCAGCACCTGTGACTTTGCACATAATGTAAACTTACCTGCTAATGTTGTCAACAAGAATATCTCATCAAGGTGGGTTACATATAGTTATTTGTGTCCCAGCACATTCTTTCACTCTTCAATCACTCAGATGTATGGGCCCTAATGATGCACTTTAACTTTGTATTGCAGACAAAATACCAAATGCTGACTGAATAAAGTAATGTAATCTTATAAATGCCCATACTTGCAGATGCAAACACAATAATATGTTTTCTCTCTCCACTGCTCATCTGAAGTTTGCAGTTTGGAAGTACAACCTTTTCCTGCACCGCCCTTTTCTATACCTTTCCCAGAAGCTTATAATTTCTTACTTCAGTCTACTTCATTATTATTATGCCCGTGTATTCCAGGACCCCAGGGTATTGTCAGATTCCCATCTGAAGTAAGAATTCCTTATTAGTCCTAGAACTTTTTCATTTCAGTTGCCAGATGTGTCACACACATGCACACACCCCCCATTCTCCTTCAGTTCTGCACCACCATCATTGTATAATACCTCTTTTCAAATAATATATTGAGTTCACTAATCATTGCTTGCATCCAATGTGCCGCATATAGCTTATACTCTTAGTTGCACATTGTTTTGGTGCCCCCTTCCTATTACAGCCTCTAAAAATAAATGCATTATTATTGCTCTCCTCATCAGTATGAAGTGCAGTAGAAGGATGCCATATACATACCAGCTGATAACCCTGCCAGTGGACAGCAGCAATTAGTTGACCTTTGACTCTATCCTGTCAAAGATAACAGCATGCCGCAGCCTATTAATGATGTTAATAATGACAAGATAATTTCCTCTTTTGGTGCACTTCATTTATTTATTTATTTATTTATGTTTTGAATTATTTATTATTGTTGACCTAGCAGATGTACTTACAAAATAAATGACTTATTATCAAGCACGACCTTGAAGAGTATAGCAGCAAAGGCAGAAATATGCTTTTATAAGAATGGTTACAAAAATGATAAGATTAGAGCTGTGACAACATTCACTTAGCAGTGCTGTAGAAAATAAATAACGTTTTACATGTGAAACAAAGACCTGACTACAGAAACACAAGAAGGAGGTAAAGCATATCTACATTGCATTTAATGTTTATTTGAAGATATTATTAGGATTTAAAAAGAATTATTTGGTGAAGTGGGCTAATATTGTAATTATGCATGAAATTAAGGTGTAGTGATATGATTGACAAACACAATATAAGGTAGCTGGCAGGAAGGAAATTGTTTAATATGCTGCCAGTGTTAAGTGATGAGACAGACGGGGACAGGAATGAACAATGCTCAACTTCAAGGTAAACTAGTCAGGCAAATACCTAGGGAAATAATTATGCAGAAGCTGATTGTTATTGTTGTCAATAGCTCTTAGCAATGAGCTAATACAAATTATGTTTAAAAACAGCGGGGTGGGAAACTGTTGCCAAGAATTAAAATGCACTTACTCAACTGAGCAATCTAATGACTGCAGATACAGCATCTGCAGTCTGATATCCCAAATCATAAGAAAGTTGTTGTTTTACCCCAAAACAGGCATTGCTCTGATATCACCACAAAACAGGGAATGTTTTTATCTCAGTTGTGTATTCCTTGGCGTTGATTATATTTAGAAGCAGAAGCGTGAGCACTCTAGGGCGCTTGATCCCCTGAGACCAACAGTGCTTTGCAATAGTTTGCCGAATACTGTCACTCTGACAAACAACAGTACCATTACTAAAGGGTGCTTGTTAGAATGCCTTTAACTGAATACTGCCTCAAATACCTGTTGCTGTTTTTAGAATTACTATGTCATGTCAAAAGCCGGATGACTGTATTTAAAAATAAAAGTTTCATTCTATCCATTCTTTTCAAAGTCAGTGACCAGGAATCAGAAGGGAAGGAGGGATCATCTGCCAATAAGATGAGATATTTAGTGCATGCTTACATCACCAAACGACAATGACCATGAGCTACACTTGTTGGTATGTGAAGGTATTATGGCCAACAAACAAAAACATAAGGCAGGCTTATTATATCAGTCATAAATAACTTAAAACAAAACTTCAACCTGAAGTTCTTAGTCTTCTCTATTCCAAAAGCAGAATATCCAAAAAGACGAATAGAATAAGAAAAACTCACTTTAATAAAACAACAAAGCTTTCGGGAATAACCCTTCTTCAGTGTTAGTCAAACAGTAAAAAAATGTGCAAAGCCGCAAACTAAAATATTAAATAACAACCCATATATCTTGAACTTTAATGCCACTGTTTTTGTCTGAATTCCAATATTGGTTTAATAGTAATCCTACTGTTTAAACCCAGTTTATTTAATATTTTAGTTTGCGGCTTTGCACATTTTTTCAAAATGTATTTATGTTAACATATACAATTCTATTGAATGTCTGTGTTTTAAAATTTTAATTAGCGTGGCTTCTAATTATATTTTTATAGGATGGCTGTGTCATGTGGTTGTGATTGTTTTGTATATATATATATATATATATATATATATATATATATATATATATATATATGTTTAAATTCATTTACTGTTTGACTAACACTGAAGAAGGGTTATTCCCGAAAGCTTTGTTGTTTTATTAAAGTGAGTTTTTCTTATTCTATTCGTCTTTTTGGTTATTATATCAGTCTCCACCAATCGGGTCTTTATTACATCATCGAACTTCAAAAAGTTCGAACGATGTAATATTGAACCTAAATGTCTGAAACATTAAAATGGCGAACAGGAAGAACAGCAATTTTTTCCCAGGGGAAAAAAATCGCTGTTCCCTAACAAAAAACAAAAAAACAAAACTCCAACCTAAAACTTAAACTAAAGTGGGGGGCTTTGCTCCCCACACCCCCACACATGTCCTACTTAAATATGCCAACTCTGAGATTGCACCACAGTGGAGGAAATAGCAAAGCCCCAAAAACAGCCCACCAATTTTTTTCCTGGGAAAAAATCGATGTGTCGTGGCTTCACTATTTTCAGGTTTCGGATGTTTAAGTTCGATATTACATCGTTCGAACTTTTTGAAGTTCGACGATGTAATATAGACCCTCCACCAATCACATCCAAAACCTGTAAATGAGGTCCTGATCTCTAAGCTCACATACCTTTAACATCTTAGTACATCCCTGCTGAGCAACTTTTAACTTACATTGGTATCCAAATAGTAATGAACCTCCATACACTCCTGACATTGTTTGGTCATCCATCCAGTATATGGTAGTACCAACTGGACCAATCCCAAGGACAGGCTGATCACACATTATTAGACTGGACATGCAGCAAATATCCTGAGGATGCATACATCTCCAGCCACAGTGTCTTCAGAGTTTAACAATCAGTCTATTGTTTCTGTTACCATTTCACCAAAAACTGAGTGTTCGAAGGAGACAACAGTTAAGTACGTTGCATTTACGTAATCAAAGCAATTACATTTGTAGAACAAGCTGTGAGGCAACATGATCTCAATGGGTGACTGAAACAGTTGTTCAGTATTTTCTGAACAGAACAAAGTAAATATCACCAGTAAAAAAGTAGAAGCATTTCAGGTAAAGCCAGACAGTGATGGATAGCTGTTAAAACAAGCCTTTGCAATAAGTGAATTACTTAGTGCCATAACACTAAAACTTATTTTTAGGATTATTGTAGTATTATAAACCACTACAAAAGGCTTCTAACAGCAAGGCAACATTCCTGAAGGAATTGTTTGTCTAGAAACACAAAAGCATTCTAGAAGGAAATAAAAAATTGGCTTGTATGGGAAACTCTCCCAGGATATCCCATTAAATATCTAAAATTAATGCATAAACTCAGGTTCATAGGTTGGTTCTAGGCTATCAGCCCTAGGGCCTATACAAGCCTAGCCATAACAATTCCCTGGCTATTTCTTCCCACACTATTTACTTCCCTGGACCCCTGTCTAGCAGGGCAACCGACGTGATCCCTGGAGTGAATTTCCTTTCTCTCATCCAATCGTCAAGGTTCCTTTTGAAGAGGGCCAAAGAGGCACTCTGCTTGACACGTATGGACAATCTATTCCAGAGTCTGGGGAGTCTCTGGGTCAGGAACCTATCCCTCCAGCATGTTTTGTTTATTGTGATGACAAGGTTTAGATCCCTGGAGCATGTGGTTCTGAGGGATTAGGATTTCTTTAAGTGTAGCATGTCCAACAGCTCTGGGTTTGACATGGCCTTGTATGTTAAGCAGAGATCGCCTCTGAGTAGAGGATATGCGACAGAGTATAGCTGGAGTCTTTTAAGGAGGTCAGTGTAGGGCATCTGCTTTAGGCCTGTGATTCTTTTAGTGAGTCAGCAGAAAGGATGATAATATCTAAGCTTAACAGACTAGTCTCCACAACATACTGCGAGTAAAACAGCTGAAAACATTTATGGGGTTTACTACTGAGTTTCAGATTAGTGAAGTACCAGTCTCCTTTGTGAACAAATACCTGAAGGAGATTCAAAACTATGGAGTGGCCAGATTTGATGGGCTTATCCTATTAAAACATATTAAAAATTAATCTCATTTATTGCTGAGCTATTATGGTATATCAGTTTTGCTCATGATTTCTGCTGTCATGTTTTTTTTGCCATTGCTCTTCTGCATGCCATACCAGCCATGGCCAAGCAAGACTCTGGATTCAAGGGGTCATTCTCACATGCTGGCCTTACATAGATGATGCATACTATTCAGAGACCATATCACTTTCACTATCACTACTGTCCAAAACAACTAACAGGCCCGGCCATGTCCATTTTCATGGTCCTATTCAACATCACTTCTCACGCTGTAATTCTTGGGTTCCTCACCAGACTGCCCAATTTATTTCTCATAGTTTTACAATGTTAATATCCTCGGTTGGCCAAAACAATGTCAAAACTACATGTGGCCATTGTCTCAGTCATGGGATTCTATTCATCTATTGACTTCTAACATGGGCACACCACACCAATTCCTGTATATTCTCCCTAAGTGATATGCTACCATTTTTACAGAAAGCATACAGTCCTGAAACTGCAGGTCCACATAGTACACATGGCCGTTTATGACATGGTAGCTCAACCACAGAACTGGAGTATGTCATCCCTGATGGTCCCAATCAGAGTAGCTACCATATCCACCTCCCATGAGTATTACCTATATGATAACAATTCTTGTCCTCTGTTATCATGACCCATTCTATTTGACCAAGTGATGATAACTGTGTCTTGCCTGCTTTCTACCCTGTGTGGATATAGCAATATATGATATACAGTGAAGCCAGTCAATGGACTGGAATGCATAGCCGGGATATGATAATGTAAGCATCACTTTTAATCAGTGTTGTCTCTATCCTAGCCTATATTTGTGGATCAGACACCACCATTTTTCAGTGCCAACAGAGTGTCACTGCATTTATGCTCCACCAGTGACTCTGTACCCGATTCCTCATTTGATGCTGAAGTATGTCTCTTAGGCAGTACTGCCATGTTCCCATGTTGTTTCTCCTTCATACTGCCATATTATGCAACACAATACATATCATGAATACCTGACTGAAGGTCTCGGGTACATACTCTGGTGCACTCTTCGAAAGGGCATTTTACAGTATCTTTAGAAGTCCATCCCTATTTTTTCTGAGATAAGTGTGTCATTAAGAAAATTGCTTTAACAAGATACTGCATGGTACTAAAATACTGAAAAACAAAATGTCTTTGAATTGGCTAAATCACCTGTAACTAGACCATGTACGTTAAAATGTTTGGAACATAATAATCCAGTTATATTGGCCAGTGTCAATGGCATATGGGCTATAATTTTTTTTCAGTTTTTATTTATTTACATTTCTACTGGGTTAGCCATGCTAGGCTGAATGAATTTACATAAAAAAACATTGAAGCAAAGCTCCAAGAAAATAAATCTAAACATAATTCTCATAACAAGATTGATAATTACATATGAGCTTTTACATGATCAGATATAGTTAAGAATTGATAAGCTCTCAGAATACAAAAAGGTTCAGCTGCATAACAAGATGTAGAACTGCATACACATTTTTATATAATCAAATATAATTAACAATAGTATAAAACAGTTAAATAACATTAGCACATATAACCAGAAGGAAACACAACAATCACAGGCTGAGATTGATGGCTTGTAGCAAGGATCCTTTTTCAGGAAGACTCTTAATCTTGTACAAACTTAGAACATGAAACTGCAGCATAAAGTAGAATAGCCTAAACTGGTAGGATCTGAAACTAACATAAAGAAGTAAATGACAAAGATTGTTTTGCATGGAGTATTTTTTTATGTTTTTTGTAAAGTTTGACAAAGATGTCAAAGTGAAGGCACTAGCATAGATGAGTTTTTTAAAAAATCATTATAGCTAAAGTAGGGTGTGGAAGCCCATGAATAAGGAATCTCATAACTCCATGTGTGCAGTGCTGTTGAGAACTGATAATAATGAAATGTAAATAATCAGCACAACAAAGGTTGATAAGGATGCTGCAAAGACAAAAAGGCATATCACAAAAGCATTTGAATTAAGGGATGACATTGGCAATTACTGCTGAGGCAGCAGTTAACAACATCGCACAAACAAACTTTAGACAAAATGCCACAAGTATCCAAATATTACCAGACATAGCACATATACTCAATTATACCTACAAAATACTGTAGATATTTAAATTTAGCAGACTTTCATTTGCATGAAAGGTAAAGGAAGTTCCAGTTATGTAGGAGGTAAGAACTAGTGGCCTTATCACCCATTTTTGTTAGCACATTTGGAATATGCATGAGTTTTTTGTTTTAGTGATCTTAATAACATATTAGTCACATACCAGAACAGAAACACAGGTGAGGGCATTTATTCCCATAGAACAATCTAATCTTTTTCTGAAAAGATTGCAAGCCTGCATAAACCAAAGTACTGCTGGTGATTCTCTTCTGGGTGTGGAAAGTACACCTATATTTTTTGTCTGTGAGTGACAGAGCTGCTTTCTCTTTTACCTCCTCCATTGTGTCTCCAGTTTAAAAAACTCTGCTTGGCTTGGTGTTTTTGCTCTGTGTGACAGACACTTACTTTATCTAGGCTGCACATTTCACATATTTTGTCATTGGTTAAATTGCTTCTTGAGTGATACTTAAATACACAGTGAATTTCTGAGTCTGTCTTTTTCTGAAAATATTTTAAACGTGCATAAACTAAAGCACAGTTAGTGAATTCCTGCTGGGTAAGGAAAGTAAACATACATTTTTTTGTCTGAAAGTGATATAACTGCTTTCTGTTTTACCTGCTCCATTTTGTTTTTTGTTTTAAGAAACCTGCTTGGCCTGGTGTTTTTATTCTATGTGAGAGATAGACACAAATTATTTAAGCTGGACTTTTCACGTTTTTTTCATTTTATAAATTGTTTCTTGTGTGATGCTTAAATACACAGTGAATGTCTCGGTATTTGTCTTTTTCTGAAAAGATTTCAAGCCTGCATAAATTAAAAGCACTTCTGGTGATTCCCTCCTAGTTTTTCCCACTCACTCTCACCTTTGTTGATCTGCATTTTAAACCTGGTGATTTTAAGCTGCTCACCCCTACTGTAAATTGAGCTTAATAAGCTCCTCGCTTTCTACATTGCAGTTGATATCTTGAATTATTTATTTGCCTTTCCTTGTTCTTATATTGAAAAAGTGCATTTGTTTCTCATTGTCTGTTGTAATGATTTACTTGCTCTGAATTCATTATCTAGCTAGCTGTTGGATAACATAGTGTAGTTTTACACTCTAGCAAGCACTTGCTTTTTACATCAAGAGGACAGTGGATTTTCCATCTAGTACGCTGGGAGGTAGCCTAATCTGTTTAGGTTGGGTAAACACATGAGATTTCTACATGCAGTTTTCTTGTCTGGAGGGCTTGTTAATCAGCTTATCCTGTTTTTAGTGCCTATATAGATTCTATACAATTGAGTGGCTCTTGGCTCATTCATACAAAGCAAAGTACTTTTGTTGAATAATCACACTTTTTATAAGCTGTTTAAAGTACACTGCTGTATCCGTATCTTTAAGTTTGTTTCTGGTAGCACGTCATATCTTTTTAAGTTTGTTCGTGGTAGCATTTCACCCCGGACACTCCTTTGTTGTGCTTTAACATTAGGAAGACTGTGATTATTCTTCTAATGGCAGTAGGTGTTTACCTGGTCTGTCTGAGCTGGGAAGCACACAAAAGGGAAATAAGTATTTTTCTGCACTTCTCTTATATACTGAGACTGTACTTTAGCAGTATTAAAAAAAAAACTTTACTGTCTGTTGCTGCTATACGTAATTAATTGCACTGTATTACATTGTATCTGATAGTCTTGTTACACTTGGGTTCCAAACCAGCTATTCTACATTTAGAAGGTGTTTTTCTGCACCCTTGAGACAGAAGTGTGCTGATCTAACGTCTCTGAGTCAGGGATTGCTGGTTGAAAGCTTACTGTGTGCTTTCTTGATTGGTAGTTAGCTTAAAGGGACAGTTCAGAGATTTTTTTTGTTTTGATTCTGGTCTTTGTTTACAATTTCAGTCTGGCTTTCTGAGCATGTCCCGGCTTTGGCTGCAGGGGTTGTAAGGGGTGCTTTCAGAAAGTTCAATGGTCTTAGCCAAATTCCATCTCAAATTGCAGCTGTACCTCACAACAGCTCTCACTGAGTCATTCATTAGTTTCATCTGTGTTTTTTATCCTCAGAGAAAAGTAGCCATTCAGGCATTTTATGATGTCAATTGCTACTACCTACTATTTTCTGTTTGATTATTTTGTAGCACGTGTTTTACAGTTCAATTTTTTTTTACATGAATTAGGTGCATAACATAATTCAGGAAGTGAATATCACACCCTCCACACTGCAAAGTGTCATCTTGGTTTCTTTTTACTATACGGCTTGCAGTTACACTATACAGAATAAATAAAGGAAATTATGTGCTGCAATTAAGATAAGCTTTTTGACAAGTTCATAAAAAAATAAACACTAAGAGTCTTGCCTACCCCCCCCCACCACCACCACCACCACAAACACACGCAAAAATGTAATAACATTATTGTTTCCCAGTGATGGGGGTCTGAAAGCTTTGACAGGAACTAAATATTGTTACTTCTGTTCACTGGAGGGAATGAAAACAGGGCTGCATAAAGTAAATTGAAACCAGGATGATGTGGTAGGTGGGTGGTGAAAACTGGGAACTATCAGGACAAGTCTCTTTTGGTCAGAGTTTCAGACTCTGGGATTGTCACTTTAAAACGTGTTTGTTGTTGCTTGTATTTAAGCCTCACATTTATGTTGTGCTGCTGTTCGTGCAGTGGTGGTTAGCAGTGCCCTGTATAGATACAAGAGGCTACAAGCTCAGTTCTCCACTAAAAAGTGTCACTGAAAACCTTCCAAGCTTTTCTGCTGCTCTAGGAGCAACTCATTTGCACACTGAGCAGCTTTACCTTTACTGATCAACCTTAGCCTACACAAAATATAGGTATCTCTTGTAGTCTCAGCACTACTATCACAGTCCTATAAAATTAATCCATTTCCTCCCCTAATAAAACAAACAGTAAGCGCCTGTTATCATGGATGGGCAATTTCCTATCATCTCTCTGGCCAGCCTGATCGACATGGGCATCCTGATGCAATGTAGCAATTGTCTCATGTATACTGACAACAGGTTAGTTTGTGGTCTGAATGTATGGAAGGCATTGTAGTTTATTAGGGAAGGGAATGGGTTAATTTGCTGCTGCAATAAATATTAGAATTACAAGAACTTAAACTGCTGAACTACATGCCTGGATTGCCCAGCATAAGCCTGATTTTCTCGCTGTAATTGAAACTTGGCTTAAAACCAGCATAAATGACTCTGAAGTTATATCTCCTCACTATAATATCATCCGTAGTGACCATATAAAAAGGAAAGGTGGTGGTATTGTTTTAATATTTCCCAGTGCCTACCGCATTTCCCTTTACAACAAGCCAACACCAAAATTCAGTTAAGCAGAGCTTCTTATTGCTTTCCTCAAAATAAACAATTATTTTTATTTTCCTTTATATCCCACCTGGGACAATACAGCAATACTGGAAGATATCCTGTATTGGATATCCTTAACATTTTCACAAGAAAACAATGTTACTAGGTGATGTGAATGTCAATTGGTTGGACATAAACTCTAACTCCCCTACATCTAGCATGAACTTATATGGTTTCACACAACTAATGAACAGCACCACACATTATAGCAAGACATCAAATTCTCTATTAGACTGGATCCCAGTATCAGACCCTAGTAAATACTCCACCACAGGTACAATGTCAGACTTTCTCAGTCATCATCTCCCAGTCTATATGGCTAGACATCTCACACATCCAGTTAAACAGCATAATTATAAAACAACATGTAACCTTTCCAAGTTTAACCCAGCAATGTTCATTACAACACTTTCATCTATTAACTGGAACTTCCTAAAAATCCTCTCCTACGACAATGCTGTAATTGAATTAAATAAAACTTTTCTAAATATCCTAAATAGCCTTTCACCTCCTAGAAGGAAGAGACAAAACAAAATAATGCAATCTGGTTATCCAAAAAGGGTAGAATGCCAATGCAGGATAGAGAAAAAACATGGAAAGAACATCAGAAATATAAAACACCTCAACATCTTGAAAACTTGGGAATGCTTCACACTCATACTAAAAAAGCAAATAAATGAAGACAAAAAAAAAATACTATAATAACTTTCAAATTAACACTAAATACAATCCTAAAAAAAATTTTGGACATCCATTAAAGGAATCATACATCCTGCTAAAAATTCCACCCAAACCCCTCTCCCAATAACTCACTACTCGAAACTGCAAAGCAGTTCAACTTTTATTTTATAGATAGTAGCATGTCTAACCAAGGATTCCTCAACATCTTATCCCTACCCTGCCCAGCAACCACTTTTCACCACATCCACTGTCACCTTCAAACCTGTGCCCACATCCTATATAAAACTACTGTTAAACAAACTTAAATCATGCTCTTCTTCAGCTGATGACCTTCCAAACGAGTACCTACAAATAGCAGCCAATAGCATTGCTTATCCTATCTCAATCCCTATAAATAGGTCTATCCAGGAATCCCATGTTCCCTCTCTCTGAAAAAGTCAAACATTATCCCTCTGCGGAAATGATAAAATTCAACAGACATGAATAACTTTAGACCTATAGAAATCTTATCTCCCCTCACCAAAATACTTGAAAATGTATTCAAAAACAATCACTAGACTATCTCCTGCAGGAAAAACTCCTATCCCTTACACAACATGGCTTCTATGTTTCCCATAGTACTAGTACCACCCTTCTGCCCTATATAGATACTGTCAATAAAGCTAGAGATAACGGAAAACTAGTTTCTCTCTTATTTCTAGACTTGTCTAAAGCCTTCAGCACAGTTTGTTACAGAAAACTTCTTCTTCAAATGTCCTCACTAGCTCTCTCTCAGCTCACTTTTCTGTGGTTCAAAAGCTACCTGTCCAATAGGTAACAGTCAGTAAAATGGCATTCCATGCTCGCTCCTTACCTCCCAGTCACCACCAGTGTACAATAATCCTCTACTCTTGGCCCCTTCCTCTTTAACATTTTCATCAACACTCTCTGTACTTCCACACAACAGGCCACCCTAATACAATATACAGATGATTCCACACTTATTTTCACATCTGACAATGTGGTATACCTCCAAATAATTTCTCAGGAAGCTTTACCAGCCACAGAAACATGGCTTTGTAACTCACAATTCATGCTCAACCCAAAGAAAGACCAAACAAATACTTTTTTTCCTTAAATCCCTCTCTCATGAAATCCCTCTCTCATGAAAAAAACTAAATTTAAAGTCCTCTCTCTTGATAATACAACTATTGAAGTCACTTCTCACAGCAAACTATTAGGATTGATAGTGTATGATAATCTTACATTTGACCTGCATATACAAAATTGCATAAGAAAAACTCATCAAAAATTGGTGATGTGTTACAGAGCCAAAAACTTTCTCACTGATGCAACTAAAACTACACTTGCCACTAGTTATCTCCTCAACAAGAAAAACAAACTCAGCAACATACCATATTGTATATGTTTAATAGCTCAAAAACAGCAAAGCTTTCAGGTTCTCATACAACCCTTCCTCAGTGCAAAATAAAATCAATCAATTGGAACATCCTTAAATATTCACACTCAAAGCAGCACAGTCAATAACATTTTTAAAAACAATTAAACAATTCACTTAAAATTGTTGTTGGTTTTCCAAGACTTCATACAACTGAAATGTAGCTATACTTCATTTAATTAATTTGTTTTGTATATTTGCATTGTGGAAAAAGGAGAGAATCAGCAGGTTACCTTGTAAGAAAAATCCCATCTGCATGACCGTTCATTTGTCCATACAGAAAATAATAGTAGACCCAGGACTAATCCTTGAGAAATGGCGATGTTGGAATGATTGAAGTCTGAGTCAGTGAGCTGATGGGATAAGGCCCATTTTCTGCTGGACAGGTAACATGAAAACCAAGATAGAGCTCTAGAATGGCACGCAGTTTCCATAAGTTTATTGATCATAGTATTGTGAATATTGTGATCCACCAGGCTGAAATCTTTGGAAAAAACTAAGAAAAATGGGAAGGTGTATCCTTGGCTGATCTTTGTATTTGTGAGTACACTATCACTCAGTTTTATTATGCAAGTATGGCTTACCTGTGCTGCAATGAAGCCATATTGGGTCAGTGACAGTCTCTGCTATCATCATCAATGCTCAATTTTTCTTTCTTGGACGTTGGAGAAGAGACTAAGGGTACTAATAGGGTGAGAGATTTTGAATATGGAAACATCACGGCTCTTGAAAAGGGAGGTTGTTATAGATTCTTTCCAAATGTCAAGGACATTTATTTCCTAATGTATCTATTGATTAAGAATGTGACAGCAAAGCTGATATAATCTGTAACTTCCCTTAAGAAGTACAAGGCAAGATTATTAAAGATGTTAATGCATGCTGTTTAAATTTTCTAAGAAGCTTTCATATAGTAGAAATGCTGAATAGCTTTTGTATGAAAAAAATCAGTATACAGGTGTGTGTGTGTGTGTGTGTATGTATATGTATACATCTAGTATTAGGCTGCCACTGATGCATATCCTTTGGAAGACAGCTGATGAAAGAAGAGAAATATTTTTTTAAACCTGTTTGGAGCATCTCAGTATAATGCAAGTCCTCAGTGGTTGGTCGCTAGCCTTCCTAACTACTGACTCACTCTTTCTTTTTATAACAGGATCACTTTTAAACTGCTGTAACCAATATTTTTACCAAGTACTTCTCTATTTATATACTGAAGTGGAAACACGGATAGTGTTGTTTCTACAGATGGCAGATACAGCAAGTTGTACACAGCTGCCTGGGTTCTTGCTGTGTTAGTCTGGTTTGAGTCTGGTTTCTAAGATAGATATTTTACTAAACGTAAATACAAATATAACTTTATTTGCCTTTATTTAGAGTACTGAAGCTAACTCACCACCCTGGTGCCTGAGGTCTGCTGATATGCACATGGGCACACTATTTAGCTACCATATTGCTGACTTTGCCTTCTCTCACCACCATTCTCACCTGTCCCTGGTAGTTTGTATCTTATGCCTGCATAGATCATACACACTGCTGCAAAGCAATTAATCCAGATAAGTTGACATTAATTACAAAATATCACCAAAAGGAACCCTTTCAGTATAGCAACTAACATAAAACTGAAATAACTGCACAAAGATTTTGAAAGATGTCAACAAGTGCAAAACTAGACATTGCAAACAACAGCTACAAATTACTACCAGTTAGTGAAAATACATGACAATCATAAATATAAAGTCATAAACCAAAAAATGGAAATAAGACAAAATACATTTAAAATTAATGTAATAATTCCATTCTCCTCACTTACACTTCTTTCAAGCTACTAACATCCAGACATCATAATCTCATTCCTAGAACTTAATAGAGCTAAGAGCATATACACTGCTGTGTATATATACCACCAGGACAGAACATTCCAATAGCTGAAAACATACTATCCTGGATAGAAGATACTATCACAAATGAAATTATCCTCCTGGGTGATGTAAACATTGACGGGCATTCTTTATCTGTAAATTCAACAATCAATAGCATAAACCTTTTACTTAATACACCAACAAGATTTGGCAAAAATAACTCCCAATAATCTGTCCTGGTCTGGATTCTGACTACCAACCCATCTAATTTTACCTCCTCAGGTACCCTCTCTAATACACTGACCACCTGTCAGCTTATACCCATAGGAGAATTATACAACTAACAAAGCGACGTAAGCTCAAAACTAACTGTGATCTCTCCAGTTTCACCAAAGAGTCTTTCACTGAAGCTCTGAAAGCAGTCAAGTGTCCTTAAATGATGCCTTTGAATACTTCAGTGTAACATTTCTAAATATTCTTAACACCATAGCCCAAAAGCACACAAAAAATAATTAAAAATGGCCATACCCCATGGCTCACCAACCAATGCAAACTCCTTATGAAAGCAGAGACCCTGCACTGATTAACTAGATAAAGAATAAAAATACACGGATAGGCTAAAAGCCCTGGCCCTCTACTTCATCTCATACAGACTCCTCAGAGGTGATCTATGTCTGGCATACAGAGCAATCTCTGACCCCCACCTTGATGAAATTGCTGCCAAACTCCACTCATGTAACCCACACGCAAAACCTCAACGTGGTCTGCAGCATCAATAGGACTTGCTGGAGGGACAGGTTTGTCTCCCAGAGACTCCCCCTTCTGTGCAATAGACTCCCTCTCCACATCAAGCAGAGTACTTTATTATCCCTCTTTAAGTGGAACCAAGATGACTAGATGAGAAATAGAAAATACACCCCTGGGATTCCACCTGTGTCCCTGCTGCACAGGGGCATCTGGTGCTGACTTGTGTAAGCATGGCTAATTTATTGGCTAGGCTTATAAGGACCTCAGGGCCAGTAGCCTAGTAACTTGCTATGATCCTATGAAAAACTGGCAACTATTCAGACAGCTACAAAACCAAGTCAAGAAATAAGTTAATAGAGATAAAAAGTCTTATTATATTCACCTACAAGACAGCCGTAAAAGCAACCCTAAAAAAATCTGGTCTTTCATATCCTCTCTCATCAATCCAGTTACAAAAAAGATTCACAGTCCATACCCAGATATTCCCTCTCTTCAAACAGCTACTTATTTCAATACATACTTCATAGACTGCATTTCCAATTTAGCCTCAACCTCACCTAACACACCCCTTTCTACAGAGTTAACTTATCCTACCTTGAACCCTAGCACATCTCCTTCCCAAAACTCACCTAATTGCAACTTCTCTGACACACACATGGACAACTCCAACCATTTTACCTTTCAACCAGTTTCTATAACTCTCATTAAAAACTTTTACATAAACTAAAACCTTGTTTCTCCTCAAACAGCAACCTTCGCCTGGAATACCTAAATCAAGCTACAGATGCAATAGTATACCCAATCAACATTTTTATTAATAGATCAGTAACAAATTTCTGTGTCCCCAACTTATGAAAAATGACACATATTATCCCCTTACATAAAGGAGACAATTCCACTGACATTACACATTTCCATCCCATAGCCATCCTGTCTCCCCTGTCTAAAATCCTTGAAACATGTATACATCAACAATTTTCCCACTATCTTTTACAAAATGCGCTAAGCACCAATATGCAACATTGATTTTGACCAGATCACAGCACCTCCACTGCATTACTATCATTTACAGACATTGTTAATCAAGCTCGGACCTGTAATAAACTTGTATCTGGAGTATTTCTAGATCTATCAAAAACCTTTGACATAGTCTCTCATACCAAACTTGTTGATCAACTTTCCACCCTGGGTCTATCATCTCCATCTTTTCAATGGTTCTCTATCTACCTTGCCAACAGGCAACACGCTATGAAATGACAAGGATCCATCTATGCTTACCTTCCAAATTCCACAGGAGTCCCACAAGGATTCATCCTTGGCCCTCACTATTCAATATTTGTATTAATAACCTGCACTCATTTTATTGTAAAGGCACCATGACTCTGTCTTCAGATGACTCTACCAGCATCTGCTCTTCAAACATCTTAACTCACCTTCAAGAAATCACTCAACAAGCTGTCATTTCCATTGAAACAAGATCACAATTCTTACTCAACCAACCAAAAAAAAGAAACTCCTTTTCCTCTTTACCCCCAAAACACACACCCATAACAAAGAATCTTTCAACACCTTTTCAACAAATGACACTGAAATTAAATTAGTCCACCATACCAAACTATTAGGAGTCATAATAGATGATAATCTTAAATTTGACCTCCACATCCAAAACAAAATTAGTAAAACCCATGGAAAACTAGGTATGCTATACAGAAACAAACATTTTCTGAGCACATCTACAAAAATTACTCTAGCCAAAACCTACCATCTGCTCTCCCTGCTCAATGGAGCACCAATTCTAGCTAATTTACAATCCTCCATAAAAAAATAAACTTGAAAACTGTTACAATAAAATTTCCAAGGTTTTCTAAAAACATAAACAAACCATTAACCTGCCCATCTCTTACCCAGTTAATCAATATGTATTTTCCAAAAAACTCTTAGATCAAAAAACAAAATTCTCACCATAAATAAACCAAATAAATGCCCTAGACAAAGCTTATACTCATATTCGGTAGCAAAAACATGGAAGTCCTTACTTCTGACCAGCCGAACTATTTCTAGCCTACCCACCTTTAAATGCTCCTTAAAAGAATATTTTTACAAAATCTTGGATCTGCTCCTGTGCTTACTCACTGTACCACTGTACTTCACTCACTCACTTCAACCTAAATCACACTTCACAACCCTCTCCAGCCTCCTACTGCACTCCCTTTTTTGTTTTTCTCACTATCTTACCTTATCTACTGCATCTCTACATACCTTTCCTCTACCTCTTTTTCTTTCCTCCCTACCCATCTATGCTACGTGAAGACAACCAACCCTGCACTCTTCTTATAATATCTTTTTCTCCCCATCCTTCTTTCTATAACCATAATATGATCACCATCTCTCATACTAAGACATCACTCAGTTTCCCCTCACTGTCTGTAATCATATGATCTCTTATCTCTTTAAATATCTTCATAGAATTTCCCAGGGCTCATATATCACATACTAATCTATGTAACAAATAATATGACTAATGAGTTTCTCCTCACATATTTTCTCCAGCTCATGTTATTGTTTTTCATTGCACTCTACTATGAAACATATGGTCTATGTTTTTCTCATTACAACATTGTTTTACTCCTATGTTGTGTAGTGTAACATGATATTTGTGATTTATAATATCTGTAACTGTTTTTTGAAAGATTGTGATTATGGAGCTTTTCTCCCCAGGCTTCTACTGAAAAATGGGCACTTACTTACTGTCCCAGTCAGACTTTCCTGGTAAACAAATGTCAAATAAATGAATAACTTCACTATCACCTCTTAGCCTTAACTCTCGGTATATCATTAATCAGTATAACACTAAACAACTTAAAAGCATATCACAGCTCAGTTATTCAGTTCTATTCCAGTAATGCATTGTAGATGACATAGTTGTACAAAAAATGTACTCATAAAAAGTAACACTAACTATGAATAACTTTCTTCTATACATAAAACAAAAATATTCATTTCTACCTTAGACCCCCTTAGCTGTGGTGATACACAACCTAATCCAGAATCCAATATACCTCACTCCTTAAATAATGTTCCTAACAAACATCCATTCAATGCACTTCCAGGACTAAAAATATATCACTTTAATGCTGTATGCACATGTAACAACTTTTTATGATATACATTTCTGGATAACGCTTTTTGCTTATATCTGGCTATAACTATAATTTTACTAAAAAAAAAAAAAAAAAAAAAGAGAATGAATAAATTCTACCACCAAGTTATAATGTACCCCTTCTTGAGAGACTAATAAAAAGACCAGGTGAAATAGTTATATAATTCTCCATCCTGCTAGACATAACAAGAAATAATGTTACAACACCACGTTTATTTATTTATCATTGTTTACCAGGAAAGTCCAACTGGGATAAAACCCTTTTCAGCAGAGGCCTGTGGAGAAAAGCTCCACATTTAGCACCAGTTTTGATGGATCCCCTTCTAAATCCCATAACACCAATGTTCAGAATGTTGAGACAATATTATTGAAAACTGACAATCACAAACGGCCAATGTTTCCCATGGCAAGTAAAAACTTGTGGAAATATACCCTTTTCCCTCACTGTAGTGCAAGTCCAGAGTTGGTATATATAGCTGGGGGTGGGGTTGTAGCCCCCACCTAGGTGGTTGTTATACAGCCCGGTATGTGCGATAGGTGTTGGGCAAGTATTTACTTGCCCTGCAAAATATCAGCCATTCGTGAGTGTCAATTTTTGGTAATGTTGTCTCTGAACGTCGGTGTTATGGCCTTCAGGAAATGAAAAGTAATCCATTTTGACATATACATAGAATACAGTTACATAATATTAGAAGGAAGACAAAATATAAATAAGTGTATGTACATGAGAGAAAAAAACTTCAGAATTCCTACATGAACATCATTTGAAAACAGGGCATGCACATAGCTTGTATAGGTATATACAGTGTTGAACATTAGGCAGAGCTCGTCGCTAACCCTCTTCAAGGGAAACCTTGATGAGTGGATGGGAAACAGAAAGTTTACCCCGGGGATCACTTCAACGGCTCTGCTGGACAGAGGCACAGGGAACTAATCTAAGGGGGTGGCGAAAGCCAACACATTCCTGCTAGGTTTATAAATGCCTTTGGGCAGATAGCCTAGTACCTACCGATGAACCTATGAACCTATAAGAAATAGATGCTGGCTTGTATATAGCAAAGAGAGATATAACATTGCAATCTCTTCCCCAAAAAAAATCTTGCCCCATACAAAACTGTTCATTTCACACACATGTCCACTGGACACATGTAATCTGGTCTAATTGGCTTCACAACATATTACTGTTGTCCTCACCCCTCTCTCAGGGGTATGAGTGTCGAAATCTACCTCCAAATCAGTGTATATGCACAGCTGTTGCTGTAGAAGAAATGGGCAGCTATGGACCTTCCCTACACCTGTCTTGCACATCCCTAGCTATTTTCCCTACTGTCTTTCCCTCTTTGTGCCCCTTTTTCACCACTGTCCTATCAACCCTTTTTCTTTTCTTTTAAAAAAATTAGCACAGGGGTAAGCGGGAGTAAGCACTTTTAAGCAGCAGTAAGCGGGTTTAAGCCTGTTTGCATGTGGGTAAGCAATTCCTACACAGGTTAAGCAATTTAGAACACAACTGAGTATAAGAAACTGTAACCAGAAGTTAGCACTGCTTACC